>NC_056744.1:974921027-975081027 GCF_019279795.1 Protopterus annectens
TATTTTCTTGTCTTCAGTTAGTTAAAGTTGGTAAACTGTCTCCCTGGCAACTTTGTCCATTAATAAGGATTTCAGGTTGCTAAAGCAAGATGGTTAAAAAAAAAATACACACCTAGAACATTGGTTGATAGGACTGTTGGTTAATTAAAATGTGGAATCTTGTAAAATCTGCATTTTAGACCGATGTAGAAAAAAATTAAATATGTTCTTACTAGCAATATTACTAATAGAATAGAAAAAAGTTGTTGTTGCTGTAGATAACGTAGGAGATCATACACTGAAATTTGCTTATAATGCTTGTGATGCTACATCTAGGGCTGCAAAGTAATTGGTTTCCCTGACAAGACTTAACACTGCTAGTATTATACAATATTTTTTTATTTTGATCACCTAACAGATGATATTGTTGTGAATTTTGAAAATAAAGGTGTAAAAAGATCTTTGAAAGATGTACCCATCAATACCAGAAAGAATATACTTTTATTGAGAAATTATTTAATAGGAAAGGGTTTTTTTCTCAGAATTTTCATGAGCAAATGTAATCCAAAGGAAAGCCAGCCTGATGGCTTAGCACGATGAATCTCTGACCATGTTTGGACAACCTGAATTTCAGTAGTAGGTCGGGTGATTGAATAGCTGGCAGGTAAGATGCGTGTACATCTCTGTGGTGGATGGACTGTGCAGTCTGGGTAGATACTTCCAAGCCCTGTTGGACGCCAAGACTGTGGGATATCATCAGGATGGGGAAAGGAGTGGGTGGGCCGAGTAGAAGCAACTATCCTAGGTACCAGGACAGGTATGTCATCACAGACCACATTTCATGACTTCCCTTGGTCATGAGGATCTCTTCAGCCCATAGAGTGAGGGCTTATCAGAATGCCTCGTCACAAGTGTATATGATTGTCCTTGCTGCCATCTCTGTTCCATGGGTGCTCCATGGCCTTAACCTGGGGTGATGGTGTATGATACTGGTAAGGTACCTGGATACCCCTGTTTCCTCTCCTCCAATTGGGCATTTTAGTGGGAGTCAATGTAAACATGTGAGAGCAGTCAATGGTCAGCTGATGTAAAAATTCCCCAAAATAGGGTGAATCATCCGCTAACAATCCAAACACCACAATAAAAGGAATGCGCAACTAGAGAACTTGTCTTGGACTCTAGAGACTTTGCTTTACATACTTACTTTTCTCCCTGGGTCATTTGGTATATCTCCTGCAAATGAAGTATTTTTTTTTGTGAAATTAAGTTATTTATGTAGGTAGAATTCATAGCATGTGGACATATTTTCTGGAGAGTAAAAGTATAAGATAATAAATGTTTGGTGGAAAATACAAGATATGAGGAATAGGTGCTGGTGCTGGTGCCAGTCACAATGTGTATCCCAATTTGAAAGGGTACAAAGCTGAGTGAAAGAAGCTAGTGTGACTTAACATGAAAGAAGTTATGAGGGTACTAGAAGAAATTCAGCATAACTTATGACATTTTAAAGGATTTTGAAAAACAAAGAAACTAAGAACTATAAACTGAAAACCGAACAAAATAATAAATGAATGGGATCAACAAGTAAAAACCTTTTCAGAAGCCTTCTTTGAGTTACAGAATCATCATTGATTGCAATATTTATAAATTTCAAAGTTAATTATTCACTATACTTTTGTTTAAAAATACAAAAATAAGATGCAGATATGAAAAAGTCACTAAATTCCAACCCCACTAATTTATTATTCACACAGTGTTAACAATGACATGGGTGCCACATAGTTATAGTAAATAAACCAGTGTAAGATTTTTCATTATGTTCATGCATTATACATGCATGTTTTCATTCTTTAACAATTATAATTCTGTCCACCATTATATAAATTGCTCAAGTCCTGTCTTCCCTTAAATTTCACTCATCGTACTGAACATTATTTGGCATGTATTGTTCCCATAAATTCCATTTATTTTAAGTAATTAGCTCCTTTCCTTTTCTAAAGATCCTACCTCAAATTATTTTATCTCTTTTACAGTAATGAATACTTTGGTTATGGTTAGATTTTGATTTATATTATTTAGTAATTCCTTTTTTTTCAGCCAGTAACATTAAACTTATGAATGCTTTACTATGAATAGGCAGTTCTGATCCTATATCCCATCTAAAAATTTCCTTCTTTACAGTCATTTGTTTTCCCACCATTTCTGACTATACTCTCTAGAGATTTTTTAAAATCTGCCAACTCATTACATTCCCACAAAACATGTTCACAATTATCTCTGTCTTTGCCATCACACCTCCAGCAATTGCTTTCTACCTGAGGGAAAAAAATCCCTGAATCCTACTTAGTGTTTAAAACCATCTATGCAAATATATCTTTGCTAAAATCCTAAATCTTCTGGACTTTTTTGCTTACTTGGGAGCCATAAAGATGCCTTTCCACTGTTCCTTTGTATATTGTCTTTCCATTCTCTCTTCCCAGTCTTTTCTTACCTCTTCTAATTGATTCTTATAGTATGGTGAAATATTTTATACAGCCAACTAATTATCTTTTTTTAACAAAGCTGGTCTTTCACTTGGCACTCCCTTGTCCCATTGCCTGTTCTGTCTTATCAATCCTTGGTAGGGAAGGCAGTCTAAACTTCCACTTGGCCACATCCCTGTATAGTTATTTGCTCCCCTTGTTTCATTTGCTAATTTTCTCCAATAAATTCCAGACACTTCTTCTCTCTGTCCTCCCCAGCAACCCAAGATAACAGCATTATATTGCTTATATCTAACCTGTATCTTGTTATGGTACATTCTATGGATGCACGATGCATTATAGTAAAACATATTTTTTCTTTACTATCACTAGTATAAATAGCAGCCACTGATGAGACACATTCTCACATTTAAAATACCTCTGCATAAGATATAGAGCTACTTTACAATATAACGTGCAATTTACTTCAATTCACTTATTTTACTAAGAACAAAAACTTTCTTATTACTTACAGCTACATCTTCAGTCCCTTCATTGACTCTTTAAACATTGGTCATAGTGAAAATTATGCTTTAGAGTCTTCCATCGCTTTATCACAGTCAACAAGCTTCTAATGTTTTTAGCCACTTCTTGTAGAAACATAGTTCTCATGTCCAAACTACATCTTATGGAAATAACACTTTACTTTACATTTCTTCCATGTATTACCTACTTTGACATTATTAGTGATCTTTTTCCTCCTCATCTCGACCACCTAAGACAAGTCTCTGATTCAAGTAAAAGGTACTCCTGATTTTTCTAGTCAGTTCCTTTTTTTGTCTCTCTGTCATTTTCCTTTGGAACAATGGAAAAAAGTTTCACTGGCAAGCTCTCCCTATGGACTTTGCTTTTGTCAAAAGATAGTAAAGCAGGGTCCCCTTCGGTTTAAAGACTCTTTGCTGATCAAACTTTTTTTTTTCTTCTTAGTCTGTTCTGCATCTAAAATGGCTTTGAGCTTCCAGTAAAAATATTCTAAAACAACTGACTGTAGAAACATGAACCTCACACCTGCCCCTCAACACTGCCTGATTGCAAGGATAGACTCACTTCTGTTTTGCCTTATGTATAGTGAAGAATCTTTTGCCACAAACTCTCTGGTGTCCCCATTTGCTTAAGTTTCCCTTCTGCAACAGTTTTGCCAGGAGTAGCTCTCTCTGTTGGCATGACTGCATCTTTACTACTGTAGGTCTTTCTCATGACCAAATTTGAATGATAAACACAGTATGCCCTTATAATTCACAAATCCTGCTGTGGAATACCATTATGTTTGCTTATTTAATGTAGTTTATTCCTTCCAGTTTCTGTGGTATAGCAGAAAACAAAAGGTTTTCTCTGTGTGCTCTGTATTTTGACTCTATTTTTTTAAAACATTTCTTCTTGAGAAGTCTCATATTCATCCACTCTTTCCTTCATTTCACCCTCAGATTTCTGTAGATTTATTAACTTATCTGAATAGCTAATTAAAGTCTCTTCTATTCTTTCCAGCGTTTTCTCTTTTGACTTTATATATTCCTCCAGTTTCTCACTTATTATAAACACATCTGAATGCATTTGATTTATTTTTCCTCTGAATTACTGGAAACCATCCCTTGTACAAAAGTTGAAACCTGAATTGCTTTTTGCTGAACAGCACCAGTTTTTTTCTTCAACTTTTCTTTTCAATTTTCTCTTAGTTTCTCCAAAATTCTTCCTTGCTGACATCTAGTCAGCGTAGTGACTAGCCAGTAACTGAACTAAATTTTACCCAAATTGTTGGCTTTTATTGTCTTTTTTAAGTTCTCTTTTTTAACTCTCCAAAATACTAGAGAGATGCATACACTCTCAAGTCTCAGACTACCTCCTTACTAACAACCTCCTTTCCAGTTCCGACCAAACCATAGCACCACCACTGCCTTACTCTCCTTTTACTAACACTATCCTTCAGCATAAAAACAGTGGCAAGCTCTCCTCTGCTACTTTCCTAGACCTATCTAAAGCATTTGACATGGTCCCACACAAACAACTTATCTCTGTCCTCAATAACCTATCCTTCTCACAATCAGTCACTAACTGGTTTCAGAGTTACCTGTCTGACCGCCAACAATCCGTTGTATGGCAGAATGACATATCTCCCCAACTACCTGTCTCCATAGGGGTTCCCCAAGAATCCATCCTTGGAACCCTACTCTTCTCTGTTTACACCAATAATCTAGCCTCTGCCACCAAACATGGCACACTCATACAATACACAGATGACTCGACCATCATCTGCTCAGCCCAGTCCCTACCCAAACTGCAAAAAGTCACACAGGAAGCCTTTTCCTCTGTTGAAACATGGTTATCCGATGCCCAATTAATACTCAACCCAAACAAAACTAAACTACTCATCTTCCAACTCACCAAACATACTCAAAACAACTCTCACTTTAACATCACAGCAAAAGACAACACCACTATATACCCAACTGAACACACCAAATTGCTAGGAGTGGAAATAGACAATAAACTAAAATTTGACATTCACATATCCATGACCATAAAAAAAGTCCACAAAAAACTAGGAGCGTTATACAGAAATAAGCAATTTCTCACCAAAGCAGCAAAGATTTCAATAGCAAATTCTCACCTTATCTCCACCCTACTTTATGCCTCTCCAATATATACCAACCTAAGGCAATGTGATCTAAACAAGCTAGAGACCTGCTACAATAAAAATCGCCAAATTCGCCACAGGGGCATCCTACCGTAGTCACCACTGTCTCTCACTTGCTGAACTGGGCTGGCTTGAGCTCCCTCACCTCCTTCAGTGGTATCAACTCTCACTCGCCCAGAAACTAGTAAACCATCCACTAAATGTCCCATCCCTCCAGAATCTACTCCAACCCTAGCGCACCACCAGACCACTAAGATCCAGCAACAAAAATCACTTGCAGATCACTAAAGCCAATAACTCTGCTGGTGAAGCACTATTCTCTTGCGCCATAGCCAAATTATGGCACTCACTCCCACCCACAATTACCTCCATACCATCATGCACCCACTTCAAAACTTTATTAAAAGCGCACCTAAAAACATGCTGGCTATGCCCTTGCAACTCCCACTCTAATATCATCCACCCCATCCAACCATTACCTTTCTTTCCACTCCACTAACTACCTTGATTATAACAAGCTAAGATGCTCATAAGCCTAGTACTTATTATACAGCAGGAACTTCTCATTGTAACATTTGTTAATATCTGTTATGTACTTCACAGATAAAGATTCTAGTTGTCTACTGATGTACTATGTTCTTCATCTGTAAATATGTTGTAAGTAATTGCTATGTTAAATTGTTAATCGCTATGTAATCCAATGTAACTACTGTCTGTTTATTTTACTGTGGAGCTTTTCTCCCCGGGCCTCCGCTGAAAATGGACCTACGTCCAGTCGGACACTCCCGGTAAACAAATTTAAATAAAATAAATAAATAAATAAATAAATAAAATAAAGTTCTGTGTTTTCACTCTGGGAGAGCTCTAACTCCTTTTCAGAGTGCCTCTCTTTCTTTTAATTTCCCACTCAGTATTTTGTTCTGTTTTCATTTTATTAATAAGTCTTTTGACTTGTTGTGAGAGCTGCTTGGAGATAACTAGAAGTGACAAGTTTGTAAGTTTTGCAAAATGCATTTCAAATGAAAGGGAAGGACAGGTGGAATTTGAGGAAAAGCAGCTGTTTATGAATGAGAATAACGCTTGTGGAAAAATATTAGATTTATGGAAATGCTGGAATGAGAGGAAGGTATGGATTTAATGAAGTATGTTAAAACAAAGAAGCCATTTATTGAACCTGGTAAGAAATATGGAAAGCTCATGGTTGTTTTGAATCAGTTTGTATTCTGTTACAGAAATGAGCACTGACACTACTCTTACAACAGGTCAGCCAGCAATCTAATGAACTGACAGCTGTTACATTCCACACACGGAGTTTTGAATGCTATGAGTACGTTAAATAGTCTCAATTTGCCTTTAACTCAAAATACAGTAGTTTCTGGTTGGGACCACATTTCCTCTCCTATTTCATTAACTTCTAAATTCAGAGAACAGAAAAACAATCAATTTAATATTACTCCAGATTTGATTACTACTGCATCGAATCACCAGATTTCACAGTCATTGACTAAACAGTTAAAGACTTTGGAAAAACTACTGTTGAAGTTCAAAAAGTTGCAACTGGAGAACTTATACTTGGCTAAAAACATTTATATGCACTGTGTCCCAAAGGGTCTGAGACTGTGGCACTTCCCAAATGGTGCCATGGACAAGCTGGACATGCTAAAAGAGCTTCATGCAGTTTTTGACCAAGCGGGCATTAATATTTTGAAAATTATGGTTAAATACAACTCGGTGGAGTTTTAACAGCTTTCGTTGCATTTGGATTCACTGAACAAATCCATTTGTGACGACTTGTAATTTAAACATTATGAAACCAATTATTTGAATGCCTTTAAAACTGTTGATTCCACTGTTAACACCATTTTGCAAAGAAAGACTTTTAAATTTAAAAGGGATATGGATGATTATGGAAAAGGTGTAGCATATCCCTGGCCACCAGGTAGCTATGGTAACTGTGTAGATGTTCTTCGTGTTTCACTTTTGCAGTCATCACCTGTGGGTTATCCCTGCTGTGGTAGCCCTCGGCTCTACCGAATACCAGAGTCAATTTTTTTTTTGCATCGGCTGCAGTCGCCTGTAGTCTGACATCAGGTCATCAGTGCTGTAAAGCAAGGCAACTGATGTCATTACATCAGTCTTTCTTGCTGTGGAGACCGTAGCAGAAGCAGTTTGCACGAGTGCTGGTCGGCCACTACCGAAGTTGAATTTCAGCTGAAAATGTCTAAAGCTAAGTACCCCGTTGGGGATCCTTTTTTCTTGCACTAAACAATGTCCGAAAAAGTTAACAATTTTCTCACCTGTGGAAAGCAGATCCCACACCGAGACTTCCATTCTTACTGCATCACTTGTTTAGGCCCAGACCACGATGTCCCCCATTGTCGGTTCTGTGCCCTCTTTATTGCGAGAACTACTCACCGTAGAGCTCTTTTTATAGATAGTTATTTTCATGTTCTGTCTTCGCATTCTGATATAGTGTCCATCAGCCAACAATCCATGGACATTCTAAAAAAACTTAGAGATAAAGATAGAGATAGACCACACAAGGCTAAGCCTTCCAATGACGCTACCACTAAGCAAGTCATCAGTACTCCGGAATTCAGTGAGGCGCTTTTGCAGCCCCTGATGCCCGATTCAATATCTACGCAGGCCTCTACCAGACTCTTTCATAGTCTGGTATGCTGCAGAAATCTTCTTCCTCTTCCAAGCCTTTGGCTGTCTCTACCTCTGTTGGGTCCGGAGCCACGACACAGGCACCGGCTTCCGAGGAGGTCTTTCGCTGTACTGAATCTAGACAAAAAATGGCGTCTTCTCATCTGACTACCGTTTCTCTCAGACTGACAGATTCTCTCAGACCTAGAAGCCAGGCCATTCCTAGGAAATCTGCTTCTAGCCACCATCTTGCTACTGCTCCACCACCCTAAGCACAGATGCTTAAAATGGCGAAGGATCTCATCTCCCTTATCTGGGGTAGTCAGGCCACAACTTCTAAAAGGAAAAGGCATCCTTCTCCAGAAATTATGACAGAACAGGATTCTGAGGAATCTGACTGTTCAGTTTTTAAAGAGGAACAGCATCCCCTGACTACTTATGAGGATTCAAATGCAGAGGAATTCATCCCTTCTGCCTCCCCTCCAGAAGACCTTTCCTTTGGGGAAATCCTTCACTCTCTCAGGGAACATTTCCAATGGGAATCTCAGGACTTCCCACAGTTTAAGAAAAGACTTGGAGAGTTTCTGGACCTACCCCAGCACAGACCCCTGGCCATCCCCCCTATTTTAGAAGTGGTGGATGATGTTTTCCATGAATCCAGCTTAGCCCCTGACACCCTCCCTCCTACTCTCAGTAAACCTGACAGGTACTACAGAGTACCGGATTCTCACAAATACCTGTAGAGAAATCATGCTGCAAACCCAGAGGTCATTACACAGGGACCTAAAGGTGCTAAGACCAGTTCTGTCAAGAAGCATCTTCCTTCTGACAAGTACTCCAGAGCTTTGGACAGATGGGGTAAAAAAATATACACCTGTGCAACCATAGCTATCAGAACACTCAATTGTCAGTTCCATATGTTAAACTTTCAACAACACATTTTGGAACTATTAAAACAAAATATTTCTACCTTTCCAGACTGTGCCAATTCAAAAGAGTTAGCAGATTTACTGCACTCTGCATGTCAAGTGGCCAAACGCTCATTACACTGTGGATATGATGCCCTAGAAGCCTCTAGCAGGGCAGTAGTGACAGTATCTGTTATTAGGAGACATGCATGGCTGGAGGAACAACCTCTCCCTGATCATGTCAAGTCTAAACTTATTGATGCACCCTTAGATAAGGAGTGTTTGTTTGGGGGAAAAGCAGAAGAGGTGCTTAAAAAGATGGAAGGCAAAGCAAAATACATACAGATAGTAAAAGATTTCTTTCAAGTTCAACCGCCCAGATTCAGCAGGAACTTTCCCTCTAAGCACTGATCCTTCCCTGCACCTGGCAGACAGAGCCAAGGTAAGCCCTGCAGGGACAGACCATCCAGGCCCCTTATCCCAGGACCAGCAGAGAAGCAAACAATGGACCACTTCCGCCCCAAAGGCAGGGAGTTCTAAGCAAACCGTCTATGGCAAACACTCACAATGACTCCCCCTCCCCCCTCTGCCCTCCCTTCACTCATCAAAAACTAGGAGGAAGACTCTCCCTCGTCAAAGAAAATTGGCTTTCTGTAACAAAGGACCAGTGGGTCTTAAAGATAGTTTTTCAGGGATACAAATCCTCTTTCAGTGAACTCCCAATTCCAAGAGGGTACCCAGACTTACCTCCAAATCAGTGGGCAGAGGCGTTGAAACAGGTCCAAATTCTCATATCCCAGGGTCAGTAGAACCTGTCCCCTCAGATCAAACAGGCAAAGACTTTTACTCCAGACTATTCCTTGTTCCCAGAAAAGAGGGCAGTTGGCACCCCATCCTGGATCTTTCCATTCTAAACACCTCCCTGGTTTCATTCAAAATGCTAACTTTGCAGCAGCTGCTGCCTATGCTAACAAAAAATGCCTGGCTAGTGACCCTAGACCTAAAAGATGCCTACTTCCACATCCCCATCAGGGAATTGTGCAGGAAATTCCTGCGCTTCAGAGCAGGATCACAACACTTTCAATTCTCTGTGCTGCCCTTTGGCTTATCTACTGTACCTAGAGTATTCACCAAATACTTGGCCCTGGCCATAGCATTCTGCAGACAGAGAAGTATATAGATTTTACCCTTACCTGGACGACTGCCACATTCAGACAGAGTGCAAAGAAAAGCTGCTTCAGGACCTTCTCTTTGTCAAATCTCTCCTAACTTCCTTAGGGTTCACCATCAATGAGAAGAAATCAAAACAAAACCCCACCAGGAAGATCATTTTCTTGGGAGCTGTGCTAGACACAGCATCCCAAATGGCCTTCCTATCCCCAGAAAAGCAGAGCTTCCTGCTTCTCTACTTTACCCATTGTCTTCCAGAAATCACCTCACCGTGAGTAAGATGTTCTTTGTGTTTCACTGTTGCAGTCATTACATTTGGGTAATCTGCTGGCAGGTTGCCCTCAGTCGGCCTGATTAACAAAGTCATGGGTCCTGCGTCGGTTGCTGTCCCTTCTTCCATGACGTCAGGTTGTCAGGGGTATAAAACATGCAGCCAATGTCATTACCTCAGTCTTTCTTGCCGTGCGGTGCCCGAAGCAGAAGCAGTTCGCAAGTCCCCATCTGCCGACTCCTGAAATTTTCATTTTCAAGTTTCAGAACCAAAGTTTTTAACTTAAAGCTAAGTACCCCATTGGGGAAACCTTTTTCTTGCTCCTTACCAATGTCAGTAAAAGTTAATATTATTACTTGTGGAAAGCAAATACCTCATAAAGATTTTCATCTGTACTGTATTCCTTGCCTAGGCCCTGACCATGACGTACCTTGCTGTCGGTTTTGTGCTTTATTTAATCAACGCACTATCCGTCGTCGGTACATTTTTGCCTCTAAATGTTTTGGTTCTCAGTTTAATTATCCAGAAATTATGTCGGTTAGCCATCCAACTACCAGAATTTCGAAAAAACACAAAGATAAAGACAGAGACAGGCCGTTGAGGTCCAAAACTGCCAACGACGCTTCTCCTAAGCCAGTCTCCAGTTCACCGGTACTCATTGAGGTGCTTTAGCAGTCCCTGATACTCACTACTTCTGACTCGCAGGCCTCTACTGAGACCCATTCGAAGTCCGGTATGCCGCGTGATACTTCAACTATGGAACCCACGGATGTCTGTACCTTGGATGGGTCCAGAGTCGCTGTGCAGGCACCGGCTTCTGAGGGTGTATTCAGGCCTACAGACTTGCATATCAAACCAACTCCACCTTCAATACTAAGGCCTAAATCTCGATCTATGTCAAAAAAATCAACACCCAGGCCACATGTTCAGGCCCCTATGCCTAAAAAACAAATGATCGAAATGGCTGAAGATCTAATTACTCTAATCAGGGGTAAACCCTTCCTTTCTAAGAGGCCTAGGCTTGACTATGAATCTTCAGATCAGGATTCTGTTTCTTCTGACTCTTCTAATGACTTGGATTTGTCCATACCTACTTCTGAGGATTCTGATGCAGAGGATTCCATTCCCTCTGCTTTCCCTCCTGAGGATTTCTCTTTTGGTGAAACTTTACATACCTTAAGGGAGCATTTCCACTGGGAAAGTCAGGAATTCTCTGATTCAAAAAGGCTTTTAGGGATTTTCTTCTTTTACCTCAGCATAGGCCTTTGGCTATACCTCCTGTACTAGACATTGTTGATGATGTGTTTTCGGAATCCAGTATGGCCCCTGATTCCCTGCCTCCAGCTCCTTGTAAACCTGACAGATATTACAGGGTTCCTGAGTCCCACAAGTTCCTTTTCAAAAATCCTGTTGCACATCCTGAAACCATTTCTCAAGGGCTTAAGGCATTAAGACTTCTACTGCTAAAAATCCTACCCCTTCTGATAGAGACTCCAGGGCACTGGATAGGTGGGGTAAAAAGATTTATACTTCTGCAACCTTGGCTATCAGGGCTTTAAATTGCCAATTTCATATGTTAAAATATTAACCGCATATTATTGGACTGCTTAAACAGAAAATGATGTTGATTTCTGACTGTGTGGAAGATAAAGATTAACAGGATTTATTGCATTCTGCTGAACAAGTTGGAAAACATACTTTACAATGTGGTTTTGATTCTTTAGAGGCCTCTTGCAGGGCTGCTGTTACTGGGTCTGTGCTTAGAAGGCATGCTTGGCTTAAGGAGCAATCTCTGCCTGATCATGTTAAAGCAAAATTGTTGGATGTTCCTGTAAATCAGGACCGCCTGTTTGGCAATAAGGCTGAAGAAGTTTTTAAAACGATGGAAGATAAAGCTAAATCTATGCAAACTGTAAAATATTTCTTACAAGTGCAACCTCCAAGATTTAGTAGGCACTGGCTTACCAAGAATTGGTCCTTTCTAGCTCCTTTCACATCCTCTCAAGCCAAATCCAGACACACCAAAAGCACCAGGTTTCAGTCCCAGGGGACTCTCAGACCTAGGCAATGGGGGACCTCCACTTCCAAATCTGGAAATAAGACACTCCCCTATGATAAACAGTCTCAATGACTTTCTTTTAAAATTACCAAGCGCTTACCTTTTAGCCGCCCCTTTGGGGGGAAAGATTGCTTTTCATGCAAAAAACTGGGAACTCATAACCCAGGACAAATGGGTTTTAAATATAGTGTCCCAGGGATATAAATTTAATTTCCACACATTGCCAACACCAAACGGGTGGCCAGACCTGCCCCCAAATCAGTGGACAGAGGCTCAGAAACAAGTACTTTCCCTCTTAAACATGGGGGCTATTCAACTGGTACCAGAAGAGGAAAAGGGACAAGGTTTCTACTCCAGGCTTTTCCTGGTACCCAGAAAAGACAAATCATGGTGTCCAATTCTCGACCTGTCTACTCTAAACACCTTTCTGGACATTCCAAAATTCAAGATGCTGACTCTTCACCAGTTACTTCCTATGCTAGGCAAAGATGCCTGGTTGGCAACTCTAGATTTAAAAGAAGCTTATCTGCATGTTCCAATCAGGTAATCTTGCAGAAGATACCTACACTTCAAAGCAGGCTACTTGCATTATCAGTTCTCTGCACTGCCCTTTGGCTTATCTACTGTGCCCAGGGTATTCGCAAAGTGCCTGGCTCCAGTAATTGCATTTTGCAGGCAAAGAAATATTCAAATATATCCATACCTGGACAATTGTCTAATTCAGGCAGAAAACCAGGCCTTGCTTGTAAATCATCTGGCGTTGGTAAAAAAAGGTTCTAACTTGTCTAGGGTACACCATAAACAAAAATAAATCACAACTGGTATCTTCTCAACAGATTACATTCCTGGGTGCAAGCTTGAATACAACTGCCCATATGGCTTTCCTCATGCCAGAAAAGCAAATTCATTTGGTAACTTACTTCAAACAAGTGGCCACAAAAACCCTGCTATCAGCAAGACAAATACTGCACGCCTTGGGGTTCATGGCCTCCTACATTGTTCTAATTCCATATGCAAGACTGCATATGTGGAAACTTCAGTGGTACTTAAAAAGTGTATGGAGTCAACATTGTCACAGCCTGGAACCAATGATTCCTATCATACCTTGCCTATGCCTGGAGTTCCTATGGTGGGCAGAGGCCTGCCACCAAAACAAGGGACTGCTATTCACGCTACCCCCTGCCACCCAAACCCTAACTACAGATGCATCAGACTATGCATGGGGGGCTCACCTGGCAGGGAAGTGCATTCAGGGCAAATGGAACCAAATCAAATGCACCTACATATCAATCAAAAATAAATGTTAGCTGTACAGAATGCTCTGACAGCCTTCAAGGACTACATTCTTCCAGGACAACGTATGGTAAAGACGGACAACACTACGGTTATGTGGTACATAAACAAGCAGGGGGGTTCACATTCCTACCCCCTCTGCAGACTAGCCATGGCATTGTGGAACATGGCCTTGAGCTACCAAGTGCACCTACAAGCTCAATTCCTGCCAGGAAAATTAAATACACTGGCAGACGGACTAAGCAGAAATCTCATGGACCCACATGAGTGGAGACTGGAACCATGGATTTTCAACATGTTGACAAGCAAATGGGGAGCCCAGACATAGATCTATTTGCCTCCCCCCGGAACTACCAGTTGGACAAATTTTGCACAAGGACTCCCCACAAAAAAGCCTGGAAAGTGGATGCTCTGAACCGAAAGTAATGGTTAGTTTAGATTCAGCTGGAAAAACCTGTCAGTCTACGCCTTTCCCCCTCTGCCTCTACTCTGCAAAGTTCTGTTAAAAGTCAAACAGGACAAACCAAGAATGATTTTGATTGCTCCAGACTGGCCATGCCAACACTGGTACCTGCTCCTGCGCAGTGTGTCACAAATATCTCCATGGCACCTGCCTCAGACACCTTCCATACTGTCTCAGCAGGAGAACAAGATTCTGCACCCTCAGCTCCCAACATTGAACCTTGCAGCTTGGCTAATCACTTAAATTCACCCTTAGCATCCCTCAGCAAACCTGTGATGGATGTCATCTTGGAGGCGAGACGACCTAGTACCAGAAAATCTTATGATGACAAATGGAAAAGATTCTGTGCTTGGAATCAATCTCAAGGAATGAGCGTAGCAGTGCCCAATTTACCTCAGATTTTACAATACTTAATTGAGATACTTCACAAAGGCCTGTCTTTTTCCTCCATTAAAATTCACGCCTCAGCCATTTCAGCTCATTATAACACAGAACCTCCCCTCTTCTCTCATCCTCTGCTCAAGCAGTACCTCAGAGGGTCCAAAAACTTGAGACCACCCAGGAGAGCTCCACCCCCTGCCTGGGACCTTAACTTTGTATTGGAGAAACTCACTCTACCTCCTTTTGAACCAGCTGCTACTGCAGACTTAAAATTTCTTTCTTGGAAAGCAGTCTTCCTTCTAGCAATCACTTCAGCTAGAAGGATATCTGAGTTACAGGCCCTTATGGCAGTGGAGCCTTTCATCATCTTTCATGCGGACAGGGTGTCACTCAGGACCAATCCACTCTTCATGCCCAAGGTAGTATCCAATGTGGCTCGTAATCAGTCCATTCATTTGCCAACTTTCTTTCCCAATCCACAGAACAAAGGGGAATGGATTCTGCATTCATTGGATGTGCACAGACAACTTAGATTCTACTTGGCCAGGACTAAAACTCAAAGAATATCTGAACAACTGCTGGTAGCATTTGCTGCAGGGGCAGAGGGAAAGGCAATTTCCAAACAAACCATTTCTAAATGGATACGCCATTGCATTCATTTCTGCTATAAGCACCATGGAAAACCTATCCCCCAGGGGATTAGATCTCATTCCACCAGGGCTGCATCTACTTCTGCAGCTTTTCTCAGAGGTGTTCCTACCAAGGATATTCTAGAAGCTGCTACCTGGAGTTCAGTTCATATTTTCACCAAGCATTATCATTTACCAATTTTCTCTAAATCCAGAACTGGCTTTGCCACTGCTGTCTTGTAGGGCCTTATAGCTGGTCCTAATGCTGTATAAACCCATCCTCCCAACCATAGCTTTGGGAATCTACCCAAATGTAATGACTGCAACAATGAAACACGAAGAACATAGTACAATTGTGTACACTTACCATAAATGTAGATGTTCGAGTGTATTCACTGTTGCAGTCCTGGTTACCCTCCCTCTAACCCCCTGTTTTTCTCTAACTATACCTCTGCTTTCTGTTACTATGCTTAAGAAAACCTTTTTGGTGTATTTGCTTTTGGTTGGAGGTATATTTTTGTGTTTTAAAAATTTTATTTTGCTCCCCATTCGGGGTGCACCTGACATCTGGGGGAAGAAAAACTGAGGTAATGACGTAGGCTGCATGTTTTATACCCCTGCTGACCTGACGTCATGGAAGAAGGGACAGCAACCGATGCAGGACCCAAGACTTTGTTAATCAGGCTGACGGAGGGCAACCTGCCAGCAGATTACCCAAATGTAATGACTGGAACAGTGAATACACTCGTACATCTACATTTATGGTAAGTGTACACAACTATACTTTCCTGCAAGCCCTGGGATACATGGCATCTTGCATCCTTCTCATTTCTTGGGCCGGGCTTCCCGTGAGAGAACTTCAGTGGTATCTAAAGAACCTTTGGTGCCAGCACTCTCAGTCCCTAGAGACCTCTCTCCCTCTGATCCCATGTATAAGGGCTGAGTTTCTCTGGTGGGCAGAGGCCTGTGCCAAGAACAAGGGTCTTCCCTTCATCCTCCGCCCTACCAGCCAGACCATCATCACCAGCGCCTCAGACATTGCTTGGGGCACTCACCTAGCAGGCAGGTGCACCCAAGGTCTTTGAGATGCCCAGCACCTTCACTTGCACATCAGTCAGAAAGAAATGTTGGCAGTACAAAAGGCTCTGACATCTTTCAATCCCCATCTCAGGCCAGGGGTTCTCCGTATAAAAACAGACAACACCACAGTAATGTGGTGTATCAACAAATGGGGGTGGGGCCCAATCTTACCCCCTGTGCAGGTTAGACATGAGCCTCTGGCTTACAGCCACCTCCATGGGTTTACACCTAACTGCCCAATACCTTCCAGGGGTCAGCAGTACCATGGCAGGCCAGCTAAGCAGAAACCTACTGGATCCCCACAAATGGCAGCTCCACAGTGAAATCTTTCTGGAAATCACTCTGGAGTGGGGGACTCTAGAAGTGGATCTTTTTGCCTCACACCTCAACCACCAGCTGCAAAAGTTCTGTACCAGGGAGTATCATCTACTAGCGTGGAAGATGGATGCCTTGACCCTCCCATAGAACTCCCTGTTTGTGTACGCATTCCCTCCTCTGCCCCTTATTCCCATGGTACTGATCAAAATAAGGGAGGAGAGACCAAAGGCCATCGTCATTGCCCCAAATTGGCCCAGACAGCATTGGAACCCCTTACTGCACAGCCTGACCTTACAGCCCCCCAAACAGCTCCCCTTGATCTCAGACCTCTTGACCCAGGTGAGGGGGAAAATACTGCACCCAGACTTACAGACTCTCAATCTTTCAGTATGGCTTATACCTTAAAAGCTAACAAGGAGTCCCTGTTAATCAAACAGGTCCTAGACATTATCACAGAGGCCAGAAGGCCTAGCACCAGAAAATCATACGCAGGGAAATGGAAAAGATTCTGCTCCTGGAGCCAGTCCAAAGGGGCCAGTACCTCCCATCCTTCCATCCCTCTTATCTTGGATTAACTAGCCGAGTTGCTCAAAAGTGGCCTCTCTTTCTCCTCTGTTAAAATCCATGCCTCAGCCATTTCTGCCCATTACAATTCAGACCCACCCCTCCTCTCTCACCCTTTGATTAAACAATTCCTCAGAGGGGCTTCTGATAGACCTCACAGAAGGTCTCCCACACCACCCTGGAACCTGAATTATGTTTTAGAAAAGCCTTACCTCCTTTCGAACCTGCTACTTCAACAGAACTGAAATACCTCTCCTGGAAGACTGCCTTCCTACTAGCTATCACCTCAGCCAGAAGGGTATCAGAACTTCAGGCTGTCATGGCTGTTGAGCCCTTCATCATTTTCCATGCAGACAGGTTCTCCCTGAGGACTAACTCCTCCTCCTCCTCCTTTATGCTCAAGGTGATATCTGATGTGACCCTCAACCAGGCCATACACCTACCCACCTTCTTTCCCAACCCTCAGAACAAGGAGGAAAGAATTCTACACTCGCTGGATGTGCACAGACAACTCAGATATTATCTGGATCGTACTAAACCATTCAGAAAAACAGACCAACTGCTTGTCAGCTTTGCCCCTGGGGCAGAGGGGAAGCCCATTTCCAGACAAACCATTTCCAAATGGATATCACACTGTATCCATATCTGCTACAGACTACATGGGAACCCCCCCAAGTCAATCCATACCCATTCCACTGTGGCAGCCTCCACTTCCACAGCCTTCCTCAGAGACATCTTGGAAGCTGCCATCTGGACCTCTGTCCATACCTTTACAAAGCATTACCACCTACCTCTTTTTTCTATGTCTAGGGCAGGGTTCACCTGTGCAGTTCTGCAGGGCTTGCTGACCCATGCCTTGGGCTCTAACCTATCCTTCCACAGGTGATGACTGCAACAGTGAAACACAAAGAACATAGTACAGTTGTGTACACTTACCATAAATGTAGATGTTCGAGTGTAGTCACTTTTGCAGTCCTGGTTTCCCTGCCTCCATCCCCCATATAGCATCTTCCCCTAGGGGGACATAAGCTTCCCATGGTGGCTTTTACCCACCGGGACTACTTTTCCTTATTTTCTTGTGCTTCTGAGGGGTTAGGGCAAAAAAAACTGATGCAATGACATTGGCTGCCTTGTTTTATAGCACTGATGACTTGACGTCAGACTACAGGCAACTGCAGTCGATGCAAAAAAAAAAATTGACTGTAGTACTTGGGCTGGCCAAGGGCTACCACAGCAGGCATAACCCACAGGTGATGACTGTAACAGGGAATACACTTGAACATCTACATTTATGGTAAGTGTCCACAACTGTACTCTCTGACCAGTCGGAACCATTTAGATGAATGTCACCAACTTACATCATTGGAAGCTACAAACAGAGGTCAGAATACATATATGCCTCTTTAGAACAATAGACAGTGCACAGATCAGAGAGAATAAAGAACTATCAGCAGCAGCTGAACAAAGGGAAACAGTACGACCAGAACAAAGTTTATCAGAGGCTGGGAGAGAGACTAAAGAATTGCCACAACCGAAAGTAATGGTTAGTTTAGATTTAGATGATTGTATTGAACATAAGGCACTGAATATTGTATTAAATGATGATAGAGACTTTAAGGTGTATACCTATCCAAAAAAAAAAACAAAAACAAACTATATACTAGCCTCTAGGTGAAACAAAGTTAAAAAAAATCACATAAATCACCAACATATGAGGTACCACAAGGAGCTCCATACAAAAGGACTTTAATCTTCACAGAAATCCACAACAAATGCTAAAAATCCACAGTGTTGCTCAGTTTAAGAACTTTCGACCCTCAAAAAGCCCTTCATCAGAAGTAAAGAAAATTTGTAATCTAAACCTGTTTTAAACCCTATCTACTTGGAGTGACCAATCAACAAGTGTACTTCATGAAAGACAATACAATGTGCAAACTTCCAGTTAAAGCAGCACTCCTGCTTTCATGCAATGCTTTCACGTTAGTTAAAAGGTGCATTTACATAGGTTAAAACACCAGAAAAAGGCTACAATGTGTTAAAAAATATGTATATATTATGCATATTTTTTCAATGCATATAATAAAAGAAAAGACAGTGCATACTCTTTTCATTTGCACCTGTCACATACACTTTTTCTCTGTAAAATAACTTTATAATTAACTGCTGCATTCAACCCAGGTGTGTTATAAGCATTGAACAAGACTTGCCACCAGAATTCTCTGTAGTTTAACTCAGCCTCCCTGTCTCCATTGTAACTCACTGGAATGTGGTCTGTAACTGCAAAATAAAACTTGGTGTGCCCTTCCTGCAAAGACATGTGCCTAACCAAGGCATTGTCCATATTTTTACTTTTAATGGCATAATAATGCTCATACATCCTATTTTTCAACTGCCTCTTAGTCTTGCCAATGTAAAAAGCTGTGCAGGATGCACACCTAACTAAATAAACAGCAAAGGTAGGATTACAAGTAAAATGACCTGGTATCGGCTAAATGTTATCACTGGTGCTAACCTAAGAATAAGGACCTTCCTGTATGTATCTGCAAAAATTACAATTCTGACACTTAAAAGTGCAGCTATTCTCCCTCCCGTCTCACAAGCAGAATTTTCTTTCTCTAACAATTCTTTAAAATTCTTGGCCCTCTTGTTAGTAAAACTAGGATTAGACCCTATAATAGGCATCAAATCTCCATGTGCACCTAAAATTCTCCAATTGTTGCAAATAATGTTTCTAATTGCCCCACTATCAGTAGTAAAAACCAGTGGCATACAAATTGGACCGATCTTTCTGTTTAGAAACATCTTTTTCCCTTTCTACTGCTTGACATAATAAATTCTCAACAACTCTAGGGGAATAACGCGTGCATCTAAACCTGTCGTACAGTACACCAACAAGGTTGCCCAAAAAGTAAAATCTGTTGTAAGTCTTTTTAACCTAACTGTCCCTTCTCTATATTGTGCTTCATGTAAGTGGGGTGCATACTTGGATAGTGTAGCAAATTGTTACTAGCAACATTCTTATAGCTAGTAACTGACCCCAACTTAAATGTCTGACCACATTTAAATACTTCCAGATCCAAAAAAGTAATCTTAGTGGTGTCACTAACATGGGTGAAACTCAAAAAAATTGGTACTGCCATTTAAATGCTTGATGAAATCCTCTAATTGTTCCTTGTCCCCTCCCCAAACAAAAAATAAATAATCAATAAAACGATAATAATGCTTAACCAGGGAGTAGCCTGGTAGTTGAACTAAAACATATGTTTCCCAATAATTCATTTCAAGGTTGGCATAATTAGGCGCCATCCTAGCTAGCATGGCCACTCACCTGTTCTGCAGAAAAGACTTTCCATTAAAAATAAAACAATTGTTAGTCAAAATGTGCTCAATGCATTCAAGCATAAACTTGCATTCACCCACTTCAAAAATGTTGCTGTGAAGCAACATGTGTTCCACCCATTCCACACCTAAATCGTGTGGAGTGAACGTATATAAAGATTTAACATCCACTGTAACTAATAAATCATTGGGAACAACCTTGATTTTTAACTAAACAATCAAATTAATCTTTAATAAAGGAAGTACCTGCACTAACTTGAACAAAGCTCTGTCTGAAAATTTAGACAATGGTTCCAGTTTTGAAGCTGGATCTGACAGTATAGGTCTATATGGTGGATTTTGCTCATCCTTGTGGATCTTGGGTATTCCGAATAAATTACCTATTCTCATTTTTTACTTGA
This sequence comes from Protopterus annectens, assembly GCF_019279795.1. Lineage (NCBI taxonomy): Eukaryota > Metazoa > Chordata > Ceratodontiformes > Protopteridae > Protopterus > Protopterus annectens. The sequence continues at coordinate 974,941,686 of NC_056744.1, forward strand.
AAAAAGGAAAATATAGTATTTGAAATTACACCCCCACCAAGCAGATTTTCATTTAACCACTGATCTATGTATCTGTATGCCTTGAAAATACTACTTTTGTTAACCTTCTTGTAATACATTTTGTCCCCAATAATGAATGCATACAATGCAGATAATCTCTGTGGTTAACAGCAACCATTGCCCCCCCCTCCCCCTTGTACACTTCCATGACTCTGAGGTATTTGTCAGATTGAATAGATACAAAACATTTTTTCTCTTGCTCAGACAAGTTGAAATATTTATAGCCACCACCTTTTTTACTTAACAATTCCCTAATCTCTCTTTCACAAACCTCTTTAAAAGTCTTAATAACTGGGTGCAAATGGGGGTTAAATACACTGGGGACCACAAAATCACGTTTGCATTTGTTTGTTGTTTCCTTATCAGCAAAAATGAGTTTAAGATTTAAATTACGAGCGCAACCTTTCAAATTTATAATGGTTTGTACTATATTTGACCTACATGATGGCACAAAAGAAAAACCTCTACTCAATACTTCAGTCTCTGTGGTTGTAAAAAGTCTGTCAGACTAATTGTATATTTTAAGTCCTTAGGCATTACCTCTTTTAAAAAGGTGCCTTGTTCGCTCTGTGGTTGCTCTGTCTCTGGAATATGGGGTAGGTTTGTTTCTGTCTCTGCTGTTGATGCCCCACCGAATTGCCTTGAATTCTCTCTAAATGCCCTTGTGCACTGTTCTCCTCGCGAAAGTTCCCCACTGCTGCTGCTGCTGAATAATCCATACGATAGTTGTTCTCCTTCTCCCTTCTCTCCTCTAGCCGTTTTGACCACCGAGGAGACAAAAAACACCCCTGACGCTGAGAATAAGATGACTGTGGCTCACTAAAACCTCATTCACCCTGTTGTAGGTCTTCTTCCTCAAGAAAACTCTCCTCTAGGCGTTCAATGACATCATCACGCTCAGTTAAGGTGGAATCTGTGCTTCTTTCATTAAAAAGCACGATCTCTATTGATATTTTTCTCTTTCCTTTTTTTAAGGGAGTTATTTAATTTGTCAGTTTTAACTTTAATGTTTTGCAAAGAGTCTTGTATTTCTTTAGCAGTAGCTGCCAAAGAAAGTTTACTGAGGAGACCATCAATCCATTTACGTATTATGGTTTCCTCCTGCAGATGGTACTCCTTTAACAATTTCAAAAAGGAAAGCTCTGCAGTTTCACAGATGCCATTCCATTTAGTTTGAAACTGAAGATTGCATTGCCCACTTGGTTTATTGAGAACCCTCAGACCCTTCAGTAGTCTTTGGGTCCTCAAATAAAAGTAAAATAAAGCCACATCCCATTGTAAACATTTAAGTTTTAACATGGATGCTTCATGGTCTTTAAAACAACCATACCTTTTTCAAAATAACTTTCGGCATGCTCACTGGTAACTTAATACAGTGAGCAAAGTCTCCTGCTTCCACCACTGGAGCCATCATAATGTTACCAACCATGTCAAGCCAAACAGGACTCAAATTCAACATAGACATGTTTGAATGTACACCAACAGTCTCTACTTGTGTGCTTAAAGGATTAGAGTGCACACTTAAATCCAACAAAACGTCATCTCCTGTGGTATCCTCCTGAGGCATGGTTATAGAAAAGTCAACAAAAATAAAACAAACTATATACCAGCCTCTAGGTAAAACAAAGTAAAAATCATATAAAATCACCAAAAATGAGGTGCCACAAGGATTCCTTTGATTTTTTTTAGTTAAAGTCAAGGATAGTGAGGTAGGTCCCAATGATTTCTTAGTTACAGTGGATGTCACATCTTTATATACATGCATTCCACATGATTTAGGTGTGGAATGGGTGGGACATGTTGCTTCACAGCAACATTTTTGAAGTGGGTGAATGCAAGTTTATGCTCGAATGTAGTGAGTACATTTTGAGTAACAATTTTTTTTATTTTTAATGGAGAGTATTTTCTGCAGACCAGGGGAGTGGCCATGGGAGCTAGGATGGCACCTAATTATGCCAACTTGTTATGAATTATTTGGAAGTATATGTTTTGGTTCAACTACCAGGCTACTCCCTGGTTAAGCATTATTATCATTTTACTGATGATTTATTTTTTTGTTTGCGGAGGGGACAAGGAACAATTAGAGGATTTCATCAAGCATTTAAATGGCAGTACCAATTTTTTGAGTCTCACTCATGTTAGTGACACCACTAAGATTACTTTTTTGGATGTGGAAGTATTTAAATTTGGTCAGACATTTAAGTTGGGGTCAGTTATTAGCTATAAGAATGTTGCTAGCAACAGTTTGTTGCACTATCCAAGTATGCACCCACTTACATGAAGCACAATATAGTGAAGGGACATTTAGGTTGAAAAGACTTACTGCAGATTTTACTTTTTTGGACAACCTTGTTGGTGAATTGCACGACAGGTTTAGATGCAGGGGTTATCCCCCTAGAGTTGTTGAGAACTTATGTCAAGCAGTAGAAAGGGAGAAAGATGTTTCTAAACAGAAAGAGTGGTCCATTTGTATGCCACTGGATTTTACTACTGATAGTGGGGCAATTAGAAACATTATAATTGGAGAATTTTAGGTTCACATGGAGATTTGATGTCTTTTATAGGCTCTAATCTGAATTTTATTAACAAGAGGGCCAAGAATTTTAAAGAACTGTTAGAGAAAGAAAATTCTGCTTGTGGGAGTGGAGGGGGGAATAGAGGCACTTTTAAGTGTCAAAATTGTAATTTTTGCAGATACATACAGGAAAGTTCTTATTTTGAGGTTAGCACCAGTGATAACATTTAGCCGATACCAGGTCATTTTACTTGTAATTCTACTTTTGTATCAAAGGATGAATATACATTTATGATCAATGAATCACCAGTGATTGCAAGTATTTTTGGCATTCCTAAGTTAGATTAAGACATGGAACAATTCCCCTTCCAACCCATAGTTGATATGGCTAGATCTAAGACATTTTTATAGCTACATTTTTAGACATTAATGTGAAAAAAAGTTTGGAAAAAGTTTCATACATCTGTAAGGATCGATGGCATTTTTTAGAAATGTTAAATGATGTTACTTTTCAATCTGATAGTATTTTGGTAACAATTGATGTTCACAGTATTTTTATTGTGATACCACACGATATTGGTTTGGATTGGTTCAAAGAACAGTTATGTAAACATCTTGATATAGCACCAGGTAAAACAAAGGCTATGGTGGTCCTAATGGGAGTCGTACTGAAAAATAATTTCTTGTTTTTTGAAGGTCAGCATTTTAGGCAAACAAGGGGGGTTGCGATGGGTGCAGCATGCACCCCCGTGTTTGCTAACTATGTCATGGTGGAATCAGAGGATTTATTTATTTTTAACAATGATTTTAAGATGTGTTGGTCTATGTACATCACATTTTTGGATGATTTTTTTTTGTTATGGAATGACGCACAGAAGAAACTTCATGAATTCTTGACATATATTAATACTATGGAGTTTTTAAAATTTTCTTGTTCCTTTGATTTGAACAAGATTTAGTTTTTGGATGTTGAGGTCAGTAAGGATATGATACATAATAGGTTTATTTCCAATATTTATCAAAAACCTACATTTTCCCATTCTTATTTGCACTTTTCTAGTTAGCATCCTAGTCACCAGAAGAAATCAATAGTTAATGGCCAACTGGTACGTTTGGCCAGAATGGCAACAGAATTGGACATCTTCCTTTTAGAATGTGATAAACTGATGACTATGTTTGGTAATAGGGGTTATCCAATCAATTTTTTGGAGGAAATAAGAGAAGAGGTAATGGCCAAAAGAGCACAGGGTGTATATTCTCCTATTTTGAATCAAACATTGGAGAGTATCAAAACATCTATTTGTGTGGTCGAATACAATAGATTTTCCTTTATTTCTACATATTCCTTGAATCCCATGCTATAGAAGAGTGTGTAAAGAGAAATTGGAATTTATTTCTTTTAGATCCAACTATGATAAAAAAATTTGGGGATAAACCTATGTTTGCCTATAAAAAGGATCATTCCATCAAAAGTTTATTAGAAAATAACAGGAATAAGAAAACATTGACCGAAATATCTGGTACTAACAAGTGTGAAAGTTGTTCACAATGTAAACATATTATTGGTGGAAGTAGTTTCAATGCTAGGGGGTGTACCTATTTTGTATATGGACGCTACAATTGTGAATCAAAAAATGTTTATTTGGCTAAGCGCTTGGAAGGTTCAGCTTTTTATGTGGATAGAGACTTAAAGAATGTCTATATGAACATATCTTGGACATTCAGAAAAATAAATTAAGTAATGCTTTGTATAAACAAATTTGTTTTTTTTTTTAGTGAAAGATCAATTAAGAAAGACCCTCAGGGAAGAATATTAGACGTGCATTTGGATTTATGTGACTTAAAATGGCAGTTGAGGTTATATGCAACAGCATATCCTGGGCTGTAAGAAATGTGTTCTTTAAACTAAGTTTTGCATTTAAGACATTTTGTACTTAATTGATTAATTAATGTTTTTAGTCTTGTGAGACCAGCTATGTTATATGGGTTGGAGACAGTGGCATTGACAAAAAGGCAGGAGTCAGAGCTGGATGTGGCAGAGTTAAAGATGTTAAGATTTGCAATCGGTGTGACTAGGATGGATAGGATTAGGAATCGGTATATTAGAGGGTCAGCTCATGTTGGACAGTTTGGAGACAAAGCAAGAGAGACGAGATTGCGTTGGTTTGGACATGTGCTGAGGAGGGATGATGGGTATATTGGGAAAAAGATGCTAAGGATGGAGCTGCCAGGTAAGAGGAATAGAGGAAGGCCTAAGATAAGGTTTATGGACGTGGTGAGAGAGGACATGCAGGCGGTTGGTGTGACAGAGCAAGATGCAGAGGATAGGAAGAAATGGAAAGAGATGATCCGCTGTGGCGACCCCTAACGGGAAAAGCCGAAAGAGAATGATGATGATGATGATGATGAGTCTTGTGATTTTCAAGTAGAGACTCTTTAAACTATTGTAATATGTGTTTTATCAGTTTTGAAGACGTTCCGTTTTAATTTTGTAGAGCAAAAGTGCTTAACTTTATTAAAGAATTTATTGTGCAATTTTTTTGGCTGATCGGTGTTTATTCTGTTTTACTCTCTTTCATGTTGAGCTGCAATAGTTTTATGGTTTCACAGTTTGTATTACTTGTGGTTCCTGAACTAAATTTTACCCAATTTTTGTCTTTTTTTTTTTTTTTTTTTTTAACTTCTCTTTTTTCACTCTGGGAGAGCTCTATCTACTTTTCAGAATGCCACTTTCTTTTAATTTCCCACTTATTTATTGTTTTGTTCTGTTTTCATTTTATTAATAAGACGTTTGGCTTGTTATGTGAGTTGACTGGAAATTACTAAAAGTGACATTTTTGTCAAGTTTGTAAATTTTCAAAATGTGTGACAAATGAAGGGAAATGACAGATGGAATTGGTGGAAAAGTAGCTGGTTGTGATGGAGGGTAAGGCTTGTGGAAAAATATTAGATTTGTTGGAATGCTGAAATGAGAGGAAGGTATGGATCAAATGGAGTATGTTAAAGAAGCCATTTATTGAGACTGGTAAGAAATATGGAAAGCTCATGATTGTTTTGAATCAGTTTGTATTCTGTTACAAAAATCAGCAGGTCTTGTGCCATTTGTAGCAACCAGAAAGGTAATTTGCAGTGTCTGGTCAAGTTCTGTATATTGCACGTGATTATTCAGAGGTAATATCACAGTAACAAGTGCAATATCTGTGGACTGTTCAGGAATATAGGAGGTATAGACTGAATATAGCTTACCTTTTCTTGCAGTATTGAGGGTTTACTGGACTGGTGCCATTTTCCTCTTTACTAATGGAGAAGAGGTGATGGCAAAGATAAAAAGTGCATCTGCAGTCTTCCTCTTTTGAAAAAGCTGCTATGGACTGCTATGAGGATAACACAAGTACAATACTAACAAACGATAAATGAAAAGAGCACGAAGATTTTAAGTAGGAAAGGGAGACTGTTTTTCTGGTTCTGCCACTGGTGCACAGTGATTTGAAACAAAGAAAATTACTTCTTGACAAGATTCAGACATAAAGAGAAGTTGGTGTTATTTTGTTTTGCAATTTGTACGAAGGTCAAAATTGTAAGAAGTAAGGATTAGGTGATGGTTAGTATCTGTATAATGTTTACTGACTGGATATCTGAGGTTTTACATATATGCATACTATGTCTAATGGACTATCAGTGTACAGTAAACTGGAATGAAATAGCTGAGACAAAGGTGAACAGTTTCAGAGAGGTGAGTGGAGGAATAAAGCTTTTAAACAAAGAAGAAATTCATACGTGATATATATATATATATATATATATATATATATATATATATATATATATATGTAGGTAAATGAGTCAGTAATAGCCCATATTACTGATTCTTAAGAGGGCATATCTGTCATGTGTAAATGGTGAAGAATGAGCTGTAAGGAGTGATACTGTCCGATATTTTTAAATGAAGCCTATAGATAGTTTTGTTTCCTGTTTTTGCATGATGATGAAGACAAATTATTATTATTACTCTTGGTAGAGAGGAACCTATATAAATACTTCTAGTAGATCTGAGTTAGGGAGGTGTAACTTTACTTTCACAATATAGGTTACATATTATTTATGACAGTATTATTAACAATAATTTATGTAGTCACTGTAAAGAGGAATAATCTTTTTTTTTTTTTGTGATTTCATAACTACGGTAAACACTTTGAGTGGCAGGGGCTGTTCATGGGCTTGCTATGGGAATTGGATATAAGTCGATATCTATGGCTGGATGGAAGTGGAAGACAATTTTATTTAATATACTTTGGGAGGGTAAATTTCTGTAAGTGTAAGTAATGAAAGTAGAACTTAAAGGCATGGAATTATTAAATATGAAAATGAAAGATTATAAGTAGCCACCCTTGTCTGTCTGTATGAAGTAAATGATTATTATAAATTAAGAAGACTGAATGATGGCTAAAATGGAGGCACATTTTGTTACTGTGTAAAGGATGTGCCTGCTATGAAGTACTTTAATTATAATATTTTTTTTTTACAAGAGAAATATGCATTAGATTAATAGATTGCAAATGTGGGTTAATATTGCTGGTTACAGCTGGAGCATATAATAACATTATTAGGAATATAACTAATTGATTTAATTGTCTTTGCAATAGAGCTGATTTGTGATATATTTATGCATTATGTATGACTACAAGGTGAATACTTGTTTATGTAAATTTACAAAGAGTGGTAATCCTTTATATGGGCTCATAGATAAGTACCACTCTGGCTGCACTTGTGGTCCATTTTAAGCCCAGTCAATTTCCCTTTCAAAGGTAAGAATCAAACTATGCACCTTACAACTGTGAGTTAAAAACCTTAACCATTATGCCAACCAGAAAGCCTCAAAAGTTTAACCCATATAAGCCTACTGCTGATTCTTTCTTCCTTTCCTTTATAACCTCTTTCAATTTAATTTTCTTCTTCTTTTCCTTTTGCTTTATTCAATGTTTTGTTTAATTTCCACCTCTTCAAGTTATTCTTTCTTATACATTGTTTCTACATATTGTTCTATTTCCATAATTTCTTCTTGTTTACTTTTTACTACTCCATTCTCTTCAACAATTCCATCCAGCTTATCTTACTTTCTTTTTAACTTCTTTCCCAAAAAAAGTGAAACATATTATTTCTCTTTAGTATGTCTGTTTATACAGCATTCTTAGTTTTTCTTAATTTTTCGCATACAATTTATTTTCTCTCTTTCACTCTGTTGCTTCCTTCTTTCATTCCTTTTGCAAATTATTTCACTATATTTTCATATTCCACTTTGCTTCTTTTTTACCTTTCTCTCTGTTTCCATAACAAGCCTTTTTATAATTCTCTTTAGTGACTGCCGACAGTTTTATCCAATTTTCATGAAATACTCTTTGTTTTCATATGTTCATTCCATAGTATACTACCTTTCTCTTTCATTTGTTTTCTTTTACTTACATCCATTGTTAATCATTTTACTTCTTTATTGATAATAAAATTAAACATATATGGACTAAAAAAGTAGCTATTTTAAAAGATTCATGGGACCTTTTAAGAAATGTTAATTTAGAGATATATGACAAAAATATTTTATTCGTAACAATAGATATAGTGGATCTTTTTTCTTCTATTCCCTGTTCAAAAGGTATGGTAATGTTTGTAGAAGAAGTGTTCCAAGACGGAATATTGAGCCATAAAGATAAAGTAGCGTGCACTATTTTGATGGACATAGTTTTGAAAAATAATTTCTTAATATTTAATGGGGAATTTTTTCAACAAACCCAAGGCGTTGCTATGGACGCAGCCTGTGCACCTACATTTGCAAATATAGTTTTGGCCAATTGGGAAGAAACATATATTCTCAATTCTAGGTTCAAGTCTTTTTGGAACCTATATAAGAGGTTCCTGGATGATATAGTTATCTTTTGGACAGGTGGGGAAGAAAAATTAAAGGAATTTTTTACATACATTAAAGAGACTTCTGATTTCTTGAGATTCACTTATAATGTTTCAGAAAATAAGCTACAATTTTTGGATATAGAAATTTATAAAAGTAATAATGTCTTTGAATCTAAAGTATATAGGAAATCGACATACTGTAATTCTTATTTGCACTATAATAGTGCACACCCTACACATTGCAAAAAGAATATTGTAAAAGGGCAATTTGTGAGGGGATCAAGAATGACAAGCAAGTCCGAGGATTTTAAATTGGAATGTGATTTGTTGGGGAGAATGTTTTTAGATAGAGGATATAGTAAGGAATTTGTTAGTAATATTAGGCTAGAGGTAGAAAGGAAAAGAATAGATAAATTTTATCCTGAACAACAACAAAAAATAAAAAAGAAAGTATTTATTAATAATGGAGAATATCAACATGCTTTTACCTTAGAATTTAATGCTTTAAATAATAATATTAGGACCGTCTTTTTTAATGAATGGGAAAGGTTTATGGCACTTACTGACCTGGGGGGACTTCCTAAAGGTACACCTAAAGTAGTATATAGAAATCCTTGTAATATAAAAGATCACTTGGAACAAAAAAAGTTTGGCCAAAATAAAATTAAGGGAGTCAAAAAGTTAGGTACATATTCTTGTGGAAAATGTAATCAATGTAGTTATATGGTCAATAAGGAGAAAATCTATATAGAAAGTAGAAAGAAATGGATTGGTAGTAAAGGGATGTATAATTGTGAGACAAAGGGTTTAGTATACCTAGCCAACTGTGAAAAGTGTGGATTTTTCTATATAGGTAAAACCGAGAGAACTTTAAAAAGAAGAGTGTATGAACATACCTATGATATAATAAAGGAAAAAGAAACAAATGCATTATATAAACATTCAAAGGTATGTAAAGAAAGCAAATTTCTTTTTTTAGTAATTGAACATATAAAGGATGGGATTAGAGGAGGTCCTTGGGAAGACACTATCGGGTATAGAGAGTTGTGGTGGCAAGTGACACTAGAAGCAAGTAAACATCCAGGTCTAAATGAACATGTGTCTATTTTACCCCTTTTAAAATTAAAGGCAGCTAAACTATGAATGTTAGTTTAGTTGTAATATAATATCTGAAGTAGGAGATTCATTTGTCTTCAACCTGTGGGTTATGGATCCGATATCGGATCCGAACCGGCATGGTTTACCAGCTATGGATCCGAGCTCTCAGCTCCTCCCCTCACCCATAATGCCCTGCTCTCCCTACATGACCTCAGATCTAGTTTGCAGTGCTGGTGACCAGATTAGTGTTCTTGAGCTCTTCAGCTAAGTAAATTTTTCAAGTTTTATACTAGTAAAATTTAAAATTTTTTTGTGAAAGTTGAGTGAAAGTTTAGGTTTCCCTTTTACATAGTTATACTTGTTTAGTGTTTAATATTATTTTTACTTAGTTTCCCTCCCCTCGCTGGTAGCGTAGTGTGTGTTTGGGCCTGTTGTGTGTGTTTAGTTACTTTTACTTTTCTACCTTTAGTTTAAGTAACCTTTTAGTTTTTGGGGATGTCAGAACAACCCAAAGCTGTTTTCTCTAAGTGCTCTGAGTGTGGCCATAAGCTTTCCCCTGCTGAAGGCCACACTCGGTGCGTTCGATGCCTTGGGGTTGAACACCTCACTTCTGGATGTTCCATTTGTGCAGGGTTCAACCCCAGGGCATTGAAGGAGTGGAGGTCCAAGCTTGTCCTGGCAGGACTTTTGCCCCTGGATTCGGCTCCGGCCTCCGCTCCTTCGGGGGGAGCCGTTTCGACGGTTACCTCCTCTCCGGCTCCCCCTCCTCCTCCTGGGACTCAACCTCCCTGTAGTGGTTCGGAGGAGAGGGAAGCTAGAAAGAAGGACCGGAGGGAGAAGCACCATAAGCGGCGGGCCGAAACCTCTGTTTCGGCCCCGCCTGCCAAGCGGGCTTCTCCTCCGGCCTCCTTGTCTGCTGGTTCTCCCCCTCCTCGGCTCCGGTCACCCATGTGCTTTTCACCGGGACCTGAGGAGGAAGAGACCCGATCTCTGTCGAGGCTATCCAGGAGGCACTCAAGGCCTACCTCGGTAGCCTCGTCGAGATCGACCTATAGCTTGTCAGACGCTGATCTGGACCGGATGATGAGAAGGTTCATCCAGGCCCAGATGCAGATGGGAGTGCTCTTGCCTCCCCCCCCTCTGGGGGGGAGCTCTACCCCTTTCTTTAAACCAATTGCTCCTTCTCCGACCCGCTACCCGGGTTCGGAGCAGTTGGAGCCGAGCAGCTTCGGAGCCGGGGGTGGGTCGGCGCCGATAGTACTTGGTACTTCGGATCCGACCCTGCCCTCGAGTGCTTCGGATCCGACCTCTCGGAGCCTGGATCCGAGCTACGGATCCGGGGGGATCAGTGCTCCTTCGGCGCTGTCTGTGTCTGAGCGCACTGTCCCTTCGGATCCGGCGCCGCGCCGGCTCCGATCCACTCCTCGGATCCGAGGGGGAGCCGATTGTCGGATCCATTGGTTGAGGTCGGCTCCCCTTCGGCGTTTGATGTAGTGGAGAGGGCCCTGTTGAGGGTCTCCGGACCCCCGGCACTTGCTTCGCCCGCCCCGCGCTCCATCTGTACTGGGTCAGGCTTCCACCATCCGGCCCTTGGGACAGCCCGCTCCTTTGCCCCAAGCTGTTCCCTTGGAACAGGTCACTGTTTGCGAGGAGTCCTCTGACAGCCCCCCGGAGGATGTTCCCCGCAAACATACGTGCAAAAGGAGGCACATTGACTCCCCCGAGTCTCTCACAGAAGACACGGACTTGGAGGAAGGGGAAGGCTCCCCAAGATCACCCCCTGAGGATGTCTCATTTGGAGACATCATGGAAATGCTCCGCATAAGGGGGGGGTGGTCTGCCCCCAAGTCTTCGGACGAGTCCGTGTTCTTGGAGGCATTTGAAGCGGGCCCGTCTACCTCTTGGGTGTCCCCTCCTGCCGACCCCCTGGTGGACCTCATTACCACCAGGGCGTGGAAGGAACCGGACACCGTGGAGCCAATCCCAAAAAGGCCCGACCGTATTCTCAGTCCCCCGGCTGACCGTGCCCATTGGAGTAAGGGGCCTCCGGTAGATGCCATGTTGACGGCGGCTGCCACCAAGAGGGAACTTGCTCAGGAGAGTCCCTCAGTCCATCCCCCGAGCAAGGAGTCTCGGATGATGGACCGCTTGGGGAAGCGGATGTTTAGTTCAGCGACCTTCTCAGTGAGGGCGCTGAACTACCTGGCACATGTGATTAGGATGCAGTGCGATCTTATAAAAGAATACGCTGCATCCCCCCCAGAGTCCATGTCGGAGGAGGACAAAGTGCTGCACTCCACCCGTATGGCCACTCTCAGGTCCATCACTAATACCTCTATGCGTCTACTGTCCCATGCTACGGAAGGTGCCGCTAGAGCCGCAGGGGCAGGCCTAGTTACCAGACGTCAGGCCTGGCTCCGTCATTGCGATTTCATGGAGCCCTTCAAGCGCCATTTGCGAACGCCTTTCGATGGTTCTGCCCTCTTTGGCAAAACTGTTCGTGACACTTTGACCCAGAGCGAGAAGGACGGGAAGACGCTGTCTGCCGTCGGAATCCGCTTCTCTGTACCCCAGAGGCCCTATTCTAGGAACCAAAAGGGTCAGAAGAAGATGTGGTTCCGGAAGTCGCAGCAATCCCAGCCTGCTCCGGACAACCAGTCCTTCCGTGGCAGAGGAGGACAGGGAGGACGCCGCCCTAGGGGCAGAGGGGCTCCCAGGAACTTCGGGTCCAGAGAACCCTTCTCTGAACGGCCCGCGCAGCAGCCCTGAAGGGTTGCCTGGCTGCTCCACTCTGGAGGCAGTCGGGGGACGTTTTTCGGAGCACCTAGCGGCATGGGAGTCCATAACATCAGACCGCTGGGTCCTCCAGATCATATCCAGAGGATACCATATCCCTTTTCGTCACATGCCAAAATTGAAGTCCCTCCCCGACGTTCCACCCGGTCAGTGGGAGGCCGCTTTGGCAGAAATTGGCCATCTGCTAAAGAAAAGAGCCATCCAGCCCATCCCCCCAGACCAGATCGGATCAGGGTTCTACTCCAGGTTCTTTTTAGTGCCAAAAAAGACGGAGGATCTAAGACCAATTTTAGACCTTTCACTCTTGAACCTGGCAGTTCCCAAGGAGAAATTCCGAATGGTTACATTGCAGTCTATTCTCCCCCTTCTGGGAGAAAACCACTGGATGTGCTCCATAGACCTCAAGGATGCGTACTACCATATACTAATGGACAGGCGCTCCAGGAGGTTTCTCCGCTTCCAGCTGGGAGCCAGTCACTACCAATTCCGGGTCCTTCCCTTTGGTCTCACCACAGCCCCCAGGGTGTTCACCAAAGTATTAGCAGTGGTAGCGGCCCACCTGAGGCTTCAGGGGGTGCAGGTCTTTCCCTACCTGGACGACTGGCTTCTCACCGCCCCAACAAGGCATTTACTTCTCTTGGCGCGAGACTCCTTTCTCCATCTTGCTCCTCGTCTGGGCATCACGATAAACACAAAAAAATCCAACCTAGCACCCACACAGTTCATAGATTTTATAGGTGCCAGGTTAGACACGAGGAGATTGAGAGCCTTCCCCACTGCGGACAGAGTTCAAAACCTGCAGCTCCAGGTGCGGGCCATTCTCCACTCAAGCTCAGTTCCGGCGGAGTTGGTCCTGAGGGCCCTAGGGTCCATGGCGGCAGCGATAGCGCTTCTTCCTCTCGCCAGGTTCAATATGCGCATCCTTCAGTGGACACTCCTAGTTCAGTGGTCGTATCTTGCTCTTCCTATGCATCATCCCATTGCAATCAGCAAGGCTTGCAAGTGGTCCCTCCTGTGGTGGCTACACTCTCCAGATCTCCACGGAGGCCGCCCCTTTTGTGCCTCTCCCCCTCTCGCCACGGTGACCACGGACGCCTCCCGCCTCGGGTGGGGGGCATTTTGCAGGCCGGATGGTCCAAGGCACGTGGAACGATTCAGAGACCTCACTGCATATCAATGTTCTAGAGATGAGAGCAGTGCTCTTAGCGTTGCTAGCACTTCAGGCCTTTCTTCCCTTGGGAACAATTGCAATTCAATTGGACAACATGTCTGTTGTCTGGTATATCAACAAACAAGGAGGAACCAGGTCTTACCCTCTTTGTCGAGAAGCCATGAGAGTGTGGGAATGGGCAATCTCCACCAACCGCTTTCTCATAGCAACGCATATTCCGGGTCGGTCCAACATCCTGGCGGACAAACTCATTCGCACCATTCTCACCCCTTACGAGTGGTCTCTCAATACTCAGGTAGCGGAACGCATCTTCGCACAGTGGGGAACTCCTTGTTGCAATCTTTTTGCGTCTCCCTCAAACACCAAGTGCGACAGTTTTTTCACTCTAATACCTCCTCCCGGAGGTGCCCCAAGAGATGCTCTGGTGCATGCTTGGCCACCCGGTCTTCATTATGCTTATCCCCCCTTGCCTCTGATGCTCCAAGTTCTTCAGAAAGCCTCTCGGTTGGGGTGCAGAATGATTCTCATTGCTCCATTTTGGCCTCGACAGATCTGGATGTCCTTCATGGATGCATCTGCAGTCATAACAACTGGGTTGTCCTGTCGTCAGGCAGCCCTTTGGTCGGCCGGATTTCAAAGTCCGGGTCCGGCTTCGGCTGATGTCGCACCTCACCCGACGTCATCTCTGCTGGTCTCCGGGTATAAAGGCATCAGCCGACGCCATTCCGGATCTGATATCTCATCCATCCCGCTTATCTCCACCGAACCTGGACAACCTGAAGCTGACCGCTTGGCTGCTCCAGTTCCACTCCTGATCAGGACTCCCGGTATTTCGTCCCCTGTTAAGGCCATCCTGGTGGCAGCTCATAAGCCATCCACTAGGAAAGTCTACCGCAGTAAGTGGAAACGGTTCTCCTTGTGGGCGGAGCGGCAAGGCCTAAACCCCTTCACAGTTCCTCTCCCTTTGGTGCTTGACTTCTTAACCACTCTTTTTAATGATGGTGCCAGCAGTTCCACGGTCAAAGTACAACTTGCGGCAATTTCTCATTATCATATTGGTCATGACTCCAGTCCACTGATGTCTGCCAAATTGTGTAAGATTTTCCTAAAAGGTACTTTCCTTCTTAGGCCCCCTGTAAAGCAAGTGGTTCCTCCTTGGGACCTTTCCTTAGTCCTCCAGGCCTTGACCGCCCCCCCCCCCTTCGAACCGGCGGCTACGGTAGATCTGAAATTCTTATCTATCTTTCAAGGCCGCCTTTTTAGTAGCCATTACCTCGGCCAAGAGAGTCTCAGAGCTTCAAGCATTATCAGCTAAACCTCCTTACTTGGTCTTTCATCCGGACCGTGTTTACCTCAGGACCAACCCATCCTTTCTTCCTAAGGTAGCTTCTGAAGCTAACATTAATCAATCCATTAACCTCCCTGTTTTCTTTCCTAAATATCAAAACAAGGGTGAATATAAGCTTCATTCCTTAGATGTTCACAGGCAACTTAGATTTTTATCTAAACAGGACGGCTGGTCATAGGCAATCCGACCAGTTGTTCATTTCCTTTGCTAAATTTAATTTGGGCAAGCCAATTTCTAAAATCTCATTATCTCGCTGGATTTCACAATGTATCTTATTGGCTTATCAAGCTTCTGGAAGGCCCACACCGGAGGGTGTACATGCCCATTCAACCCGGTCAGTCTCTACCTCGGCCGCCTTTAAGGCTAGGATTCCTCTAGATGATATTTGTGCAGCAGCCACTTGGGCTTCATCTCATACCTTTATTTCCCACTACAAGTTGGATCTTACATCTAGGGTAGAGCATCCTTTGGCTCAGGTGCTCGGAATATCCTTCCATGATGGCCCAAGATTCAGGTAGCTGGGGACTCTGTCCCACAGGTTGCAGACAAATGAATCTCCTACTTCAGATTTAGAAGTTATGTACTCACCATAACGTTCCATCTGAGTAGGTGTATTCATTTGTCTGCAACCATCCCGCCCTCCTATCCCCCTGGCCTTTTCAGTTTCCTGCATATGATGTGTTACCCTTTTCAGGGTGTTCATGCTGTTGGCAAACTCGATCTGAGGTCATGTAGGGAGAGCAGGGCATTGTGGGTGAGGGGAGGAGCTGAGAGCTCGGATCCATAGCTGGTAAACCATGCCGGTTCGGATCCGATATCGGATCCATAACCCACAGGTTGCAGACAAATGAATACACCTACTCAGATGGAACGTTATGGTGAGTACATAACTTCTAATTTGTACCAACAGATGGTGCTATTGTGTTATAAAATGTATTTTCCTTAATAATGAATAATTATATTATAAATATAAGATTTTAGAAATATAATTAAGTATTTATGTATGTATTTATTTATTATTCAATAGTATTTTTAATTATTTATAAGAACATGAAGATGTATAAATTATTTTATTTATTTTATTATAAATATGGAAAGAAGAACTTATGAATATTTATGAGCCCAGAATGTGAATTGATTTGTGCATTCAAACTTAATTGAAGCTTTTTTATTGGATTATTAGTTTTATTAGCGGTATATAAATATGTGTGTTAAATTAGTACTAGCATCTGATGAAGTCCAGTGAATGTGACGAAAACGCGATTTATTGTGGAAGAGCGTTAATGTGGAAGTGTTTTGTGCGTGTTTGGTGACATTAAAAGTTTATTTTAACTTTTTGGAGATCTTCCTTCCTGTGACTGCACTCCTTTTGGTATTATTGGTGTTTTGTGGAGGGCTGCCGCTTTTCGTATTCATTTTACTTCTTTACCATCTTTTATGATTTCTTTATTATCACCAAATGTAGCCTACTATCAGACACGTCTACTCCTTCTACCCCACCTATCACTTCATTCATGTCTTCTGAATAGATAGCATAATTTATCTGTTTGTAAAAATACCCTTTTGTGTGGTAGCCCCACTCTGGACCAGTAATCAAATTGCCTGAATCCTCACCACTGACACTGCAGAGGAACATTCACTTGGAACAAAAATGGATACAACCAGTCTTTCCAGATGCAGCTGTCTGCATCAAGCACAGTTTCCCTTAAGAGCACACAGGGAACACAGTCAGTCCTGGTGCTGGGTCCTCTCTCTCTCTCTCCAAATCTCCATAAGACTCCCCAATGGCACAAGGGGTGAGTCCTCAGCCGAGTGTCAAAATCAAGTCCTTCAGCACCCCCTATGTGAAACCAGTGCTTTGTATCCCTCCTCCAAGCAGCTGACACACACACACTCTTTGAGATTTGATTTAGACACACACACAGGCACACACACACACACACACACACACACACACGCACACACGCACACACACACACACACACACACACACACACACACACACACACACACACACACACACACACACAATCAATCTGGGAAAGGCTAGCACAGATTTGCTAGGTATGCCCCTTTCTGCCCAGACTATAAGGTAGTTACACTGCCACCGGACTCAGCTACTCTAATGCTCTTGCAAGGGTACCCAGTTATACTAAGTGAAATTAATATTAATACAACAAATGGTAGAGTTTTGACCAGTCCAGTAAGGCTTTCAGGAGTGACAACAGTGTCACTGAATAAATATAAGTAATCTTAAAGGTTAAAATTATTCTCTAAAGAACCAGTCACAATTAAAAGTTTAAATGTAAGTAATAAATAATAAAGGAACATGAAATATTAATATCTATTTACAATAAGTGCCAGAGTTTTAGTCACAGGTAATATTAAAAATAATTCAAGTGGACAAGTTAACACAGTTACAGAAAAGCAATACTTAACTAATTTCACTATATTTTCCTGACTGATGTAAAGAGTTATTATTCCCTGGTTACTTACTAAAGCGAGGGAAGATGAAGGGGGTGAGAGATCCTTATTTGTCAGATTACAAAAATAGAGTGCCATGAGACTTCATTCTTACCTAGTATTAAAATGTAATTTTTAGTGATGGATTACAGAATAACATCACATACATCTGGGCATCTGCCTTGTGGTTTCCCTGCCCCCCCTTGGCTAGAAGCTGTCAGATTTAGTACATATGTGTCAATAATACACACACACAGAGCCTTGCTAAGATCTGCTGCAGCTCCTGGAAATAATAAAACAATTTCAAACCTCCACCCTTCCAGAGTTGCAATTAGTTCACCACAAAGAAAGTTCAGAAAGCTTCCAAGTACAGACTGTTTGTCTGTGGCTGCATTGGGAACTGGGAAGACTACTCATGCACCAATGCACTGAACCAATGCTTCCTGGAATTCATCAATTCCAATTCCCTGGACCAGCTCATTCTTAGCCCCACTAGAGGAAGCAACTAGAGGGGCAATCATTGCTCTACACCAGTAGTCAATTCCTCCCTGGTTAGATCTGACCACAAACTAATCACCATGGAAATCCACATCTCATCCACACCCCTTGCAAAGGTATCTACCATGAAAGACTTCTCCAAAGCTGACTTTGGACTCCTAAAAACAGAGGTGGCTAACTTCACAGCACACATGCCAATGGAAAATAGATGCATGGCTGCCAATTCATACACCAATGCACTATACGAACACGTACATATATGCATAGAACTAACCATACGCAACAGAACCAAGATGCTCTCCTCCAAAAAAGGAAGCCAGTCTGGTGGTCACTTGCCATTAATAAACTCTACAACAGAAGGAAGAAACTGTTGCAGAAAAAGGTGAAGTCCCAAGAGTGGAAAAATTCCCTTATTAGCCTCAGCAAAAAGTTGAGATCCCTCATCAAAACCTCCAAAGCCAGCTATGAAAGCATAATTTTGGCAGACACTAAAAACACCCACAAAGTCTTCTATAGTTATATCAAGGATCTCCATGGCAATACCCAGATTTGCTCTGAGTTACTGCACAATGGTACCTCCTATACTGAGCCAACAAATATTGCCAACATACTGGCAGACAGAGTCGGTGCTAACTTTACCCCTTTCTCCCCTCCAAAAGACCAATCTCAATACCGGAAGAATGCTAGGCACCCAACATTACTGCAGCACAGGGTAAAGCTGCATTGTCTAAGGCCAATAATACAGCTTCCATGGGACCCAACAATATCCTTGGCTGTGTTCTACATGAATTACAATGTGAACTGGCACCACATCTGTGTGCTCTGTTCACTCACAGCGTCACCTCAGGCCTTGTCCCTACCGAATGGTGCAATGCTACAGTCATCCCTCTCCATAAAGGAGGAGCGACTACAGACCCTGGAAATTATCGCCCCATTAGCCTGACAAGTCTGATATGTAAGGCTATGGAGCGCATTATCATGGACCTAATTAACAAGGATATAGGGAATCTCCAAACTCTAGATCCCACACAATTTGGTTTTGTGAAAGGCAGATCATGCCTGCTCAGCCTGGTTGACTTCTTTGAGTCAGTCATCAGAGCAGTGGATGAATGTAAGGCAGTTCATACAGCCTACCTTAATCTGGCCAAGGCCTTTGATACCATTCCACACTCAGGAATTATTGACAAACTCAGCAAACTAGGCATCAACCCCTATGTTGTTAAATGGGTTGCAAACTGGCTCACAGACAGAACCCACAGTATGAAAGTAGCAGACTCCAGTCAGACTGCCAACCAGTCACTAGTGGAGTCCCATAGGGATCAGTCCTGGGTCCTCCCCTGTTTGGCATCTACTTCTCAAAAGTCCAGGCCAACACAGAGGTAATCTGGCTAACCAAATTCGCAGACGACTGCAAGCTGGCAGCCATTATTAGCTCCCCAAGTGATGCAGACATCCTAGAGAAATGCCTCACTGAGGCCAATGACTGGTGTCGAAACCATGGCCTTAAGCTTAATGCCAAATAATGCATAGTCATCCCCTTTGTGAAAAACTCAGCCACTAATTACCACATCGATGCTAGCCCACCAAACACTGAAGGCGTTATAAAAGATCTGAGGACACAGGTTGACAGCAACCCCTCCTTCAACCACCACATTGCCACGGTGGTCAGAAAGTCCTTCTGTGTGGCACATGTCATTCTCAAGGGTTTTGCATCCAGGAAGAAAGAGGTCATCATTTCTCTCTACTCTTCCCTCATTAGACCAATCATAGAGTATAATGCCTCATTTGGCATGTACATCACTCGACACCTGCAACAGTTGGAGAGGCCACAAAAGTACCTCATGAAGAGGATCCTAGGCCTTAAACACATGTCCTACATGGACAGACCTAAAAAACTCCAGTTATTCTGTCTCATATCTTCTACTAAGAGGTGATCTCTGCTTGACTTACAAAGCCATGTCTGACCCAGCTCTGTTACAAATGCTACATGTAAAGAAATCCCAATCCCTCCACACTACATGCTTCAGAGACCTCAACCTCATTACCACAATCAACAGAACATGTTGGAGGGACAGGTTCATAACCCAGAGACTACCCATGCTCTGGAATAGACTTCCCATACATGTCAAACAAAGCACCTCACTAGCCCTCTTCAAGTGAAATCTTGATGAATGGATGGGTAATAGAAAGTTTACCCTGGGATCACTCCGGTGGTTCTACTTGATAGAGGCACTGGCAACTAACGCCGGGTGGCACAGTGCCAGGGCACTTCTGTGGGCTAGGCTTGTAAAGGCCCCAGTGCTATTAGCATAGTGCACACCTATGAACCTAAGAACCTGTAAGATACAATCTTTATGGACTAAGCCAGGTAATTTAATTTCAAATTATTTTCAGAGTTAGGAGGCTTGAGATTAACCTCTTCTCTTCCAATATCCTCTGCTAAAACATATACATTTAAACAGTTATAATAATGCATGTATATTTATTTTCCTGTCCAGCAGGACACACTATTGGTATATTTTAACACAAGCAGCTTTACAAGTACATTTTTCAACACAAGCATCTGTACAAATCAGTTTGATATGCAGATGACATATAATTCTTTACAAAATTGCAGCTAGCTGTGCAGGCATATGTTACACATCCACTGCCCTAGTTCTCCTGGCATAGCTGGCAAGACCTCACATCATCACATCTTGTATGACCACTCTCAGTATTTCCTAGCTTCGCGTTTCCATAGCACATCACTTCTTTTATCATCTTTACATTTTGCATTATTTTTCCTTTTCTTACTTTACAGTTAATGCCCCTGATCCAGGGTTGCCTAATTTCATCCATTCAAACATGTGGGTTGTTGGATCCATTGGGATCCTACCTTGATGCCGATGTCAATGCTTATTGGATTCAGATCTCTGATTCCTCCTCTACCCATAATTTCCCAGGTTGTACCTCAGATTATATATTTTCTTTTTTGATATGTTTGCATCCACATGTATTACTATTAGCCTCACACAATTTCCATTTTTTTCTTAACTCACATACCATCACTCTTCTTGGTATCACAATTGTTGCATCCAATATTTTTACCTCATCTTATCTTATTAACTCCCTTTAAACAAGAATATGCATCATATCCTACTAACCATATTTTTCTCTATAGAGCTTCAGTATTTTCTCTTGTGTAGCACAGCTTTTATCCATTAAACATGATGCATGTCTTTTTCTTTTTGCACATTTTCACAGCTGTTAAATGCCTCACTCTACTGTGTGATTGATCATGATGCAGCCTTAAGCATGACACTGTTGGCCATTAAAATGAAAGGCTATAAAAAAATTTTTTTTTTTTTGGACTAAAATATTAATTATGACAACCAGCAGAGGTCCTTCTTGCACCATGCCTGGTCTTTCTTTTTTCATTGTTTCTTTTTCATTTGAAGTCATTGATTATATTAGTAAGAAGTTATAATATATTTTTTATTATTAATATTTCCATCTAGTTAATGTACTGTTATGAATGGCGTTACCACCACAGTATGATAATTATAACCATATACCCTTTATTTTAGGAAAAATGAATACATGTAATTATTTATATGGTGCGATATTAGGAGTACTGTATTTGTGAAGTTCATTTTTTGTTTAGTTTTAAAATATATGATTAAAATGTTCAATTTAATAGAGTGTGAATAAGAATATGCTACTGATAATGCAGATTACACTATGTTTATAATTATCATAGGAGTTAATGATGGAGGTATTTCAAGGGAATGGTATAGATGATGGAGGCTTACAAGAATTCAGACAGAGATGGAGTTTAGGCAATATAAATATTTTTTTTCAAAGTAAAAAATAAAAAATCCTCTTTGCCCTGCATATTAATATTGGATGAATGCATACGCTGTGTGAGTCTAACTGTTTTTTAGATGTAGTAGATGGAATAGTTAGCACTGTGCATTATTTGCTTCAAAGTAAAATTGATGGAGAACATGAAACAGACCTGTGAATTTTTCCAAACATGGGTGACATTTGTTATGAAACGAACGTTTTACCTTCTGGTTATTCCGATGAGTAGATCGGACTTTTAGGCCAGAAGCAGGAGTATAATGTGGTCTGGAAGGATTGACAGATATGACAGTATAACAGAGATGTTTACTAGTGTGAGACAGGGTTTTGATGGGCTGGAAAGTGACCTGGGATACACAGAGTTGTAACTTGTTTTAAGAAGTTTGAGTTAATGAATGTTGGATATGAGATTAAATATAGACTTCACTAAAAACAGGGGTAAGAGGGTAGAATGGAGAGGAACGTTACTGCAAGATGAAGGAATGGAGTGGGAATGTATTTCTGCATTATGTATTTTCATGGGAAAATGGCACAGGCATGCTTTGACTGTATGCTGATTGAAAGTTTTCAAGGAAGATATTTGAAGCTCTGAACTTGTGTCTGTTTTTTTAGAAAATTCTAAAGTAGATCTAGTTAGTAAGAAGGCTGTGACATAGGTGTCTGGTAAAAATAGTAGAGATGACCGGAATGGACTATGGGCAAGCCCAATAAGAGAAAGTCAAGTATTAAGGATTTGTGTAAGTAAGATTTGTTCACCTAAGTTATTAGTATAGATTTTGAAGTAATAATTAAAGGAAGGCAATCTGGAAGTACTTAGGCAGTAAAGCTTGATATTAATGTTATGATTATGAAAGAAAATGTCCTTATGACTTAATGTTAAATGTAGTATGAAGGCTGTACTAATTACAATTGCACCATAGTATTAAGGATGATAATATATGGCATGAACATGAATTATAAATTACAAGATTATTTTCAAAAAGATCATGTTCTGCCTTTTTGAAATGTGTAATAGAAATAGATCCTATCATGCCATTGGGTATACATATTCTTCAAATGCTGGTTTAAATATTAGCAAAGAATATGTTTCTAAAGAAAAATGACTGCTACCTCCCTTTTTCTGCTCTCCCTATTCAGTACTACTAGGAAGTTGATTACAGGCTATCTTCCTGCTTGCAACAGATTACCACCTCTAAGTGGATTCTGCAGAAACTTTAAAGTGCAACAGTGCTGGCTAGTTACTAATGGAGATTTGTATCTATTAAACTTACTAAGACAAATAAGGCAGGTAAACGAGTTGACTGCAGCAAACCACCAAGAACACAATAACCGTACTTGAAAAACAAAGTCCACAAAAGTAGAAACTGATGTCAGACTTGTGTTCTATTATCCAATCTTTTAATCAGAAGTGTAATAACTAATGCTTTAGCAAAACATGTTAATGAATATGGTGAAACATATACATTCAAATTTAAAGTACTAGAAGTTGTATACAGAAATATGAGAGGTGGTGATATTAACAATAAACTGTATATTGCTGAGTATAAGTGGATAACCAGGTTAGATGCTGACAAATTCCCTGTCTTGAATAACACGGTAACTGTAAAACCCTATCTAGTTGAGAAACAAATGCAATATAAATAATATAAGTACTTTTCAATACTATATAATATAGGTATATTTAAATATATGTTCATATATACACATAACATTTAATGTGCTTAGTATTTTTTCATTTTCTTATATGTTTTATTGTTTATTTTATATGCTTCATATAGTAATCACATGAAAGATTTTATTGGTTGGCTGTGCCATGTGCTATTATGCTCTAGAAGGTATATAATGAGATATGTTTTAAAATTTGATATTGATAACTGAGGAAGGGTGTATCTGGAAAGCTTTTATCTTGTTAATAAATTAAGCGTTTCTACTTTTGTGGACTTTGTTTTTCAAGTAAGACAAATAAGGCCCACTGTGTGGAAATAAAATAAAATTATGTGGCAGCCCTTTTACAGGAATGTAACTTTTTTCAGTTTTTGTATTTTCTAGATCTTTCAAAATCTTTTACATTATGTACTGATGCCTCAGAAGTGGGCTCGGGGCCCTCTATTATTATAGCAATAACCCACGCCTGGGTGTGGGTAATGCTAAATTTACCCACGGTTGGCGTGGTTTGGTCCCGAGGGCGAAGCCCGAGGGACCAAACAAAGCCAACCGTGGTTAAATTTAGCATTACCTACACCCAGAAGTGGGTTATTGCTATTATACCATGACATTATTTAAGAAAAGAAATTATTACTTTTCTTAAATAATGGCATAGTATAATGCCTGTTTGCTGCCCTTCCGCAGATGTCTGGCATCCGGTAGTTCTGATGTACTGCGCGCCTGCAGTACATCAGAGTTGTAAAGCTGAGAAAGCAAGATCTCCGTTGCTTTTTAGAGCTATGTTAAATGAGTTTAACACAGGGAGGCAGTGTTAAAATAAGCAATGGAGATGTCCGTTGCCTATTTTAAAACAGTCTCGCTATGTTAAACTCATTTAACATAGCGAACATTAAAAAAGCAACGGAGATCTTGCTTTCTCCGTTGTTTTAAACATTGTTCGCTATGTTAAATGGATTTAACATAGCGAGACAGCTTTAAAATAAGCAACGGAGATCTCCGCTGCTTATTTTAGCTGTCTCGCCATGTTAAACCCATTTAACATAGCGAGACAGTGTTTTAAAACGAGTTATACTAATGGAAAAAAGTCCGGGCGATCGGACCTTTTTCCATTAGTATAACTCGATTTACAATGGGCACGCTGGCCAATCAGCGTGCACGTTTTGGGGGGGTCATGGTATAATATAAGAATAGTCTAGTTTACTTATTAGTAGGAAAATGAAAAAAGCTGAAAACAAATATTTCACTGTAGAACTTGAATATATTACTTTTAGATGGTCTGTCAACTATCTCGAGTATCATTTTTGGGCACATTTTTTGTTATTATTAGTGATCACAGTTCTTTAAATTATTTTTATAAAATGAAAGCTAATAAGGTTGGATTGTCATGATAGTGTTTATCATTTCAGGCATATGATTAGGAGGTAATATGTCAACAAAGAAAGAATAATGCAGTACTAGCCTAGCAAACATTTTCGTGTGCTTTGTGTTTGTGGGGGGTAGTGTAATAACCCTGCTGCTAGAGCGTAATAGTACAATATAGGCAAACTGTAAGGTGGGTCAGTCAAAAGAATGTGCATTAATACAGTTTTACTGATTACTGCTTTGACTACTCATTGCTGTTCCCTGTTCTAAATGTGCTGTGCCTGACTTTCTTCATATCTGTGGAGCGTTGCACCTCTGAAGTTTGAAATGATAAGTGCGTTTGTCAGAAACCTTTGGCTGCTTTATTAGAATGTGTGTTGACTGAATGATGGAACTTTGCTTTGGATGCCCGAAGGTTTGCTGTCTTGAGCACTGCCTTCAATAGTGTTACTAAACTGAAGTTTCACAGATGTATTACCAGATTTGTTGCTGATCTTGATGCCTGAAATGCTTAATGGCTTGATGTTTGAATACTCTGTTGATTTAATTTCACCAATCCGTTTTTGGTTAGAAATTTCTCTATTTTGCTGAAGTGTTTGTTTGGCCTGCTTGCTGTACTCTGCCTGAATGCTGCTGATCTCTGGCTGCATTTTAGTTTGAAGTTTTTCATTTAAGGTTTGGTCACTTCTATTGTTTATCATATTCTTGTATTACATTTTTTTGTTTTAAGTTTTCTGTTCTGTTGGAATTTTAAGAGGTCTAGTCTATGGTCAGTTAGAAAAGTTAGCAAAGAATTCCGTTGCAAACAGTGAATAACATCAGATAATGGGAGGAACTGAGAAACTACATTCCTCTTTTAGTTAGAAATATCTCTATTTAGCTGAAGTATTTGCCCTGCTTGCTGTACTCTGCCTGAATACTGCTGATCTTTGGCTGCATTTTATTTTTTTCACCTACCCTCCTAATTGTTGTTGTGTTGTTAAACTTGGTGGCTTTGGAGTTGCCCGCCCTTACTATAAATCTGATTTTGGACACTCCTGCCAGTCCCATCTCATCAGCTCATTCAACTGAGTACAGAGAGATCATTTGGGAACACCCACTCTCTTAGTTTCTTAACCTTGAATTATCTTCTGTTTCCTCCCTTTCCACTTAACTTAAAAAAATGCACTTTATTCAGTTGCTTTTATTGTATTTGTGTTTCATCCTACTTTATTAGCTTATTACTTTATTTTGTTTTTGCTGCTTATTCTTAAGAGTGTTTAATTGCATTTATTGCTGTTTGTTAGTAGCCTGATTAAATTGTAAGTATTATTCTAAGCCTGTTGGTTTTGGGTTAAGCACTTGGGCTTCAGGCTAGTTATTTTACTTTAAGAAGGTTTGTGTTCCACACTCTTGTGACAGGAGAGGTAGCTTGCATCCTTTTAAGTTGGGAATTGCTGGTTGAAGGCTGTTATTCCAAAGGTGTCTTGGTTATGGTTTAAGTGCTGGGCTTCTGGCCAGTTATTTTACATTAAAAGTGTTTGTGGTCCACACTCATGTGGGAGGAGAGGGTAGCTTCTGCTGTTCTGAGCAGGGAATTGCTGGTTGAAGGCTTATTGTGCCTACTTATTTGAAGTGTTTTTTTCTGAAATTGGTGCACTTTGTTTGCTGTAGCATAGACTAGATTCAGACCTGATGAATGTAGTTCTGTTTGTTTAACTTGAGCACTAAACCAGGCTATTTTTGTTGGAGATGGTTCCCCTGCACCCTAGTGGCAGGAGTGTACAGTTAGATCTCATCTGATTGAAGGTTGCTGCTTCTTTATTGGTCAATTTGTTTAAATCAGTTTGCTTTCATTTAATACATAAGCAAATCCAATCCATCAGCTGACGTCTGCAAACCTTAAGTAGAATTTTTCACTGTATATTGCACTTTTGAATTGCATTTTTAACTATATCACTGCTTATTTGAACTTTTTTTTTTTCTGAAATTTTTGCACTTTGTTTGCTGCAATATAGACTAGATTCAGACCTGCTGAATCTAGTTCTCTTTGTATAACTTGAGCACTAAACCAAGCCATCTTTTGTTGAAGAGGGTTCCCTGCACCCTAGTGCAGGAGTGTGCAGTTAGAACTCATCTGATTAAAGGTTGCTAGGACAGGGCTCAGTTTGGGTTTTTTTATTGGTTAATTTGTTTGCACTCATTTGCTACATAAGCACCGAGTTTGCGCATCGCTCACTACTGTGTAGCATTGAGCACCATTGGTGATTACAGATGCAAACACTTTTGCTTGCAAATTTTCCCTTAGTACTTTGCTGGTGCTCCATTGGTGAGTTCTCGTGAATGTCCCTCACTGACAGGTGATACGTTCAGCGAGGCTCCTGAGATACCAATACAGATCCTACCCACTAGCTCTTTGTATTTTTTGTCCACTTCTCATGTCCTCTACTTTACTTGGTCCTTCCTGTCTTCTCCCTGTTTTCTGACCACATCAACTTCCCTAGCATTGTGGACGGACAATTTCCCACAATTTCTTCAGCCTGCCTCGTTGACGCAGGCATCTTGAGGCAATGTAACAATTGCCTTATGTACACTGACAACCCACTACTTCTAGTCCACACAAGTTCATTATGTGAGAGATGCAGCTATATCAAGAACCTAGAATCCAAGCTCTCTTGCTAACTGGTCAGTTCATCTGATACTAAGCAGGTTATCAGCATGCACACTTCACCTCCTGTACCTATCAAACCAATAACACATATACCTACATATACAGAATTCCTTACAAGAAGCTTACCTAAACAACAGAGACCTCCCAAACAAAAACACAAGCACACTTCACATAATACATCCTCTGCAGAACATAGTACACATAATATATTACACACCAGTGTCTCACCAGTCAAGCCCCTAAGGCATAACACAAAAACAAACATCTTAGTCATAGGTGACTCAGTTGTGAGATACACACATGTCCCTCTCACCAGGTTGGGTAAGGAAAAGGTCCCGGTCAGCTTTCTATCAGGTGCCAGGATCCGCCACACCACACACACAACAACAGGCACTGTTATGACTCTGTCATAGACCATGTTGGTGTGAACGACTTGAGATGTACCTCACTGGACTATATGAAGAGAGACATGACTGAGCTCTCTGATTATGTGTCTCAGGCAGGTAAATGTTCCCTTAGTACTCTACTGGCGTATCAATAGTCATTAAAGATAAATACACCTTTAGATTGGTTATCTTCGTCTAAGGTGATACCTCAATACAAACAATAAATGATTGACTTCAACAATTGGCTTAGTTTCTGGTGTCATTCAAAGGGGATCCAATATCTGTCAGCCTGGGATGACATAGTTGACAGACCTCAATGCTTTGACAGAGGTGGTCTTCATCTATCACCTCTGGGATTTTGGTTACTGGCTAAGGCTCTTGTCATCCCTATAGTGTCTTTTTTAGGCAATGTCACAAGAACAAAATTCCCAACATAAAAATACCCTCTAAAAACAACCCCAAGGTTATGCCGCTAAGCACTATGAGTCTAAACCAGAAACTGCACTCACTGGAAGCAGTCCTCACCCTGGAAGATGCTGCCATTTGTGCAGTCACTGAGACCTGGTTTAAAGCTGCGAAGAGCATCCCAGCTATACCAGGTTACATTTCCTTACACAGTTTCAGACCACAAATTGAAGGAGTGAGAACTAAAGGAGGTAGTGTATCAATATTCATTAAAGATAATTACACCTCTAGATTGGTTAAACAGCACAATTCCCTTGAATTACTTCAGGTGCAATTGACTGTAGGTAAGATCCCTCTTCGGGTCATTGCCAGCTATAGGAACCCTTCATGAATTAGGACATCCACTCAGCCTACTGGACCTACTTGAGTGTATCAAGATACAACCAAGCACTCTGGTTTTAGGTGACTTTAACTACCCATCTGTAGACTGGATAAGTTATACGTGTTCTAACTTACTTACCCAAAAGTTCCTGGACTTTAACTCCAATGCCCTGGATCAGCTAGTTGGCACACCCACAAGTGGCTCAAACATCCTGGACTGGGTGTTCACCAACATAGGGGACCGCTGCACCAGCCCCAGTGTGCGTCTATCCCTGGTGAGATCTGACCACAAATCAGTCTCGCTAGAAGTAACTATAACACAAGACACCCCCTTTGCAACAACTAAATTAAAAAACTTCTCCAAGGTCAATTGCAGGCTGTTACATGATGACATAAATAGCTTCATAGCTCCCCCCCCCCAACTGATGGAACAGACACATATACTGAGCAAGCACCTGTACAACTGTATTGTCTGTGCTGTACTTGATAGAACCTAAGCAAGATCTTCAAGGAAAAACAAACCTGCATGGTGGACAACTACCTTTAATAGGCTATACAACAGGAGAAAGAAATTGCTGTCTAAGAGTAGGAAGGAATGATCTCAGAACTGTAAACACTTCCTCCTCACCTTAAACAAGCAAATAAGCTACTATGAATCCAAATGAGCTTTTCTAACTAAGAATAACAACAAGGCATTCTTTAGTTATATCCATAACCTCGAAGGTAAGGCCCAGATTTGCGCTGAACTTGTAGTTAATGGTACTACATATATAGAACCTGTGGATATAGCAAATCTGCTGGATGACAGCTTCAGTGAAAATTTCACTCCTGTCTCCCCGCCACATATACTCCAAAGCATCCCTAACACCTGCCTCCCACCTAGTATCTTTGAGAAGCAGGTCTTAAATGCCCTCTCCAAGGTCAAAAGCGCAGCTTCTATGAGACCGGACAACATCCCAGGTTGTGTTCTACATGGGTTAAAACAGGAATTAGCATCACCATTGGCCATGATTTTCAATCACAGCCTAAGCACTGGCTTCAACTCAGTGGAATGGAAAACAGCTACTGTCATCCCTTTGCACAAAGAGGGTGCATCCACGGACCCCGGGAACTCTAGACTCATTAGCCTGACAAGCCTTATCTGCAAGGCCATGGAATGAATCATCGTGGACCTTATTAACAAAGATACAGAAAATCGCCAAACACTCGACCTCGCCCAGTTTGGCTTTGTCAAGGGGAGATCATGCCTGCTAAACTTGGTGGATTTCTTTGAGACAGTCACCAAAGCCCACAAAAGCCCTAGACAAGGGCAAATCTGTTCATACAGCCTACATAGACTTGGCCAAAGCCTTTGACACAGTCCCCCTCTCAGGCATCATTGATGAACTCACCCAGCTGGGTATGAGGTGAGTTGTAAACTGACTCACTGATAGAACTCATACGGTCAAAATACGGGACTCCACCTCATCCAGTAGACCCGTAACCAGTGGTGTTCCACAAGGATCAGTTCTGGAATCCCTACTGTTCAGAATCTAAATCTCCAAAGTACAGGCTAAAACTAAAGGACTGTGACTGACAAAATTTACTGATGACTGCAAACTGGGAGCGATCATTGAAACCCCTAGCAATGTCAACATCCTGCAAGTAGGTGTTATGCAAACTAATGACTGGTGACAAGTCATGGTCTTAAACTTAATGCAAAAAATGCATTATCATCTCCTTCGGCAAGGGTGATGTTCCAGCAAACGACCACATCAATAGTAATATCCTACGCACACAGTCACCGGTGAGAGATGTGGGCACACAGGTTGATAGCAAACTTAACTTCAATCACCATGTCTCTACAGTGGTAAGAAGGGCATTTTATATTGCTCATCTCATAAGTAAGGGCATTGCCTCCTGAAAAAAATAAGTTATGACCCCCATATACTCTTCCCTCATCAGGCCAATAATAGAATGCAATGCTCCCTTTGGTATGTTCCTTTCCAAACACCTGCAGCAGTTGGAGAGACCACAAAAATTCCTTACAAAGAAAATTCAGGGTCTTCAAGATCTGTCTTATGCAGACAGATTGAAATTATTGTCACTTTACTCTGTGTCACACAGACTGCTCAGAGGTGACCTTTGCCTCACCTACAGAGCAATCTCTGACCCAGCTGTAATGGAAATGCTGCATATTTGTAAGTCAAATGGCACACTGGTCACCCACTCAAAGGACCTTAACCTGGTATGTGATATTAACAGAACTTGCTGGAGAGAGAGCTTTGTCTCACAGAGGTTGCCCCACTTTTGGAACAAACTTCCTATTCATATTAAACAAAGCCCTCATTGGCCCTATTTAAGCGCAATTTAGATGATTGGATGGGTAACTGGAAATTCACCCCAGGGGTTCCACCTATGTCCTTCTTGGACAAGGGCAGAGATGCTGATTTTAGTGTCTGCTTGAACCAGACCCTCTTAGGAACATGGGTTGAACTTTGCTAGGCTTATAAGAGCACTGGAGCTGTTAGCCTAGTAACCACCTTTGATCCTATGATGTATAATATCTGTCCTGCTTGAACTCTGTAATACAAGACCCAGTCCTGGAAATGTTTCTCATGTGCCTGAAGTGTTGCTGCTTATGTCTTGTCAAAGACTAAAGGCTGGAATGTTCAATGCCCTGTAGCCTATCCTCCTACTTGAGTTATACATTGTAAGACAACATTAGTGTGGGAAGTCCTTGATACCTGGTGTAGTTAAATTGTTGTATTATTTAAGCTGTGAGTATATCTTGGTGCAGCTGTTCTCTTTTATGATTGGAAACGTTTAAAAGATTTGTAATGACTGGAGGAGTAAAGAAATATTGAAATATATACCATCATGCCCATCTGGTCTGTACCTGTGCTTCGATGTTGACTTAGATATTTTGTTACAGTATGACTGATGCTTTGCTGGTGGGATGAGGAGCTAATTTTGGTTTCATCAAAGTTCTGTTGCCTGTAAAGGCCCTAGAGACTAAGCTGCTTCTAGGGTCTTTACTTATTCCACTTGATATTCAGTCCATCATATAATACCTGAACAAACAAGGATTACAAGATTAATTTTTTCCTGTGCAAGAAAGTTATGTTTGTTAACAGTGACCTGTAGATGGAGTCATCACTTTCACCACAACTCACATTCCAGGGGATCTGAAGGAGCCATTAGATTATCTAAGCTGTTCCTCCAGTTTTGTGCTGGAACTGCAGATTTGGAGACTTTTTCTGGTGTAGATCTTCCAGTAGTAGGGTATTCTAGAGACTGATGTATTTTCCTCTTGGCAGAATGTGATCTTTCCCTGTCTACTCAGTGCAGGAGGACAGAGGAGGAGTTTGTGGCTGCACTCTCCTTCCTGTAGAGCAGAAGATTCCTTTATGCCTTCACCCCATTTTTGCTGACTCAACACCTCCTTGGAAACCTCTGGGAAGAAAGACCAAAGCATATTATTTTAGCACTTTGGTGGCTTTGAATGACTTATTTCAGACACTAAGTTTGGTTCTAAGGAAGAATTTCCAACATTTTTGGAGTGATAGATTCTGTGATGATGTGATATATTGCCAGCTATCCCAGGAGAAGTAGGGCAGTGGATGTGTAACATATCCCAGCATAGCTAGCTGGAGTTTGTAAAGAATATGTTGTTTGTATATCAAACTGATTTGTACAGGTGCTTATGTTGAAAATGTATTTGTAAAACTTGTGTTAAATAATGTGCCAACAGTGAGTCATGCTGGACAGAAAAGAAATACACCTGTATGTCAGACTGCATTATAACTGTTGAAATGAATGTATTGCACCAAAGGATACTGGAAGAGAAGAGGTTAACCTCAGTTCAGCTAACTTTGAAAAAATAGTCTAAAATTAAATTACCTGGTTTAGGCGATAAAGATTCTATCTTACAGTTCTGACTACAGCCAGAGACAAAATGTCTGTGAAAACCAAGACTAGGAATCCTACTGTATTGTCCTTACGGGTGAAGAAATTGCAACCCTGGAAGGTTGGAAGTTTTTGAAATGGTTTTATAGCTTTCAGATGCGATAACATGTCTTAGCAAAGTTCTTTGTGTGTGTATTATGACACATATATGCTAGAGTCTGGATCAGTTTCTAGTAAAGGGGATAGTATGGGAACTAGAAGTCTGATGACCAGATGTATGTGATGTCATTATGTAGTCCAGCACTGAAATTATGTTTTTGAGACAGAAGTCTCAGGGCAGTCTGTTTTTGAAACCTAACAAGGAGCACCACTCACCTACTTCATCTTGCCTTGCTCTAGTAAGTGTACTAGGGGACAGTAATTCTTTAGATCAATCAGGAAAATATAGTGAGATTAGTTAAGTATTGTTTTTATATATCTGTGTGAACCTGTCCATCTGTGTTATTTTTAATATTTCTTGTAATATGAAACTCTGGTGTTTATTGTAAGTAGATATTTAGTATTTTCATGTCATTTTATTTTTTAATATTTCTTGTGATATGAAACTCTGGTGTTTATTGTAAATAGATATTTAGTATTTTCATTTTTTTTTATTTATTATTAAATATATTTAAAATTTTCATTGTGGCTGGTCTGGTTTCACAGAGAGGGTGGCAGAGGGCTTGGCTTGGAACACTCAGCTGAGAACTGAACTCTACAGCTGTGGTCAGTGTGAAGTCTTATTTGGGGCTGGTGAGAGAGAGAGAGGGAAATCCAGCCTTAGGACCGGAGTGTGTTGGTGGAGAGAGCTGCATCCGGAAATACTTTGTGTAATCTATTTTTTGTTGCAAGTGAACATTCATCATCGGTGTCAGTGGTGAGGATTGAGCCTCCTTGATTACTGACCAGAGGAGGGATGTCACATATTGGTGCGCAGTGTTGTAGACATTAATTGAACTTCTGTAGCCTGTAGGCAGTTGTCACTGAAAGTGTGGGTACTCTCAGCAGCCACAAGGGAAACTTACAAAGTTTCATTTTCACAACAGTTTTATTTATTTTTCTTAGTTTAGTGTAGTCAAGGAAAGCAGGCAAAGATGTCAGCAGGGGAGTATGGCAAGCTGACAAAGAACAAGTTGTCCAAGGTGTACGAAGCCAAAGGACGTGCATGCCAATCTGACTAAAGAAGAAATAATTTCAGCCTTAATTGCAGCTGCAAGACCAACCAGCAGCCAGGAAGACAACCAGTCTGGTGATGGGGCCGTGCAGCCTTCAGAAACAAGACAGTTCATCTTTTCTGGAGAGGACTTAAAATCTGGATGGTGTTAAAGAGACTTGAACTGGAAGCCAAATGTTTGGAATTAGAATCAGCAGAGAGACTGCAGTATTTGGATGCTGAAGAAAATGAGAGCCTGCAGCATTTGGAGGCTGAAGAAATAAGAAGCAGTGTCAACATGAGAGGAAGATGCTGACTCTTCGTCAGGGTCATGGAGGTAATGGGGAAGGGAATAACCAAACTCCAGAAGTAATAAAGGTCAGTAAATTTCTTCCACAATTTACAGAGGATGATAGTTTTGTTAGTTTGATCCATATATTAGTATGTAAACAGTATAATGTTGACCAAGGCATCTGGGTATGGTTCCTGACCCCTTATCCCCATGGTAAAGCTGTAATTGCTGTTTCTAAATTGTCTGATACTGATTTGTTTAACTTTATCATAATTTAAACATGTATATTGTAATGTTTTAAATGAACACCTGAAGCTTACAGAAAAAGGTTTCGTGAGCATAGATATAAGGCACATGAAAGTGTATGTGATTATATTGCTGAGTTAAGCAGTTATTTGCATAGGTGGGTGAGTGGGTATCAGGTCACCACTTTTGAAAGGCTGGTAGAACTTTTGGTGAGGAAACACGCCCTTAGCACTTTGCCTGAAGACATGAGAATCTGATTAGCAGACCAGGAGTGTAACTCTGCAGCTGAGCTGGGGAGAAAGGGAGATCTCTGTTTAGCAAGTAGGGCATCACTGCACAAGAAGGGGATACCCAGTGCTGCACATGGATATAAGGGAACACATGGTGAACAGCAAAACCACCCCAACAGAGTCCACCAGTAACAGGAGAAGCCACTAGTTCAGATACATGACTGGGATCAAGGTTTAAAATTTTTAAATGTAACTAGTGGGGCCATGTAGCATATAGATGTCCATGGAAACAAGGTGGGGAGCAAAAGATGGGAGAGCCACCAAGTGGGAATAACACTATGCCAGTGGTAAGTTGTCTAGAGACAACTGGCGTACCAGACTATCTCCAGAGTTTATATACCATCTTAGTATACCAGTGGTAAGTTGTCTGGAGACAACAGGGATACCAGACTATCACTGGAGTTTATATCCCATCTTATTGGATCGAAAACAGGCCACTGCTAAGAGAGACACAACCTCTGACATAACTATTGTGAAGCCTGTAGCAGTTAAAGAGGAACAGTACTTGCTTGGGCAGTCCACTCCAGTCAGAGCTTTAGGTGGGACTCCATTCCAAATGCCTTTGGCCAGGGTTCACCTTGACTGGGTGGGTGGAAAAGTAAGCAAGTAAGTAGGTGTGTTTGAGGTTATCCCTGCAGATATCTTGATAGGGAATGATTTTGTTAATGCAGTACATTATGCGCATGCAGTTACATGCACTCAGGCTTGGAGACAGGCATGTGGGTCTGGTAGCCTGGGGGGAGTTCCAGACAGACCCCACAACTGAAGCCGGGGCTGTTTCGAGGGGGGGGCTACCCTGTAGCAGTAAGTGTGAAGGTGAGCCACAGCTAAGTACTGATGTTCCCTTGGACAGAGCGACTGCAAGGGCAGAGGGGAGAGGTAGTACCCAGGCTGGCAGTGAGGCACCTCTTTGAGAAGATACCAGACTTCCTGTGGAAGGGGAGCTGGGAAGAGCCACAAATATATAGTTGAGACAGGCACAACTATTGGACCCTACACTAAGAGGCTTGAGGAAGGTGGATGTATATCAGAAGTCCGAACGCTCACAAGTCCGAACGCTGAAACATCAAACTGGGAAGTTCAAAGTCTTAAGATAACAAAGCCACAGAACATCGAATTCTTTCCCAGGGAAAGAATTCGGTGGGCCTGTTCTGTGGCTTTGCTATTTCCTCCACTGTGGTGTAATCTCGGAGTTGGTATATTTAAGTAGGGGGTGGGGGCAAAGCCCCCCACATTTGAAACAGTGTTTGTGTGTTTCTGTGTTTTGTACCGGTACAGTCATTTCTTTACCTGGGAAAAAAATTGCTGTTCTGAGTCTTCGGAGTATTCAGTTTTCGAACTTTTGGGTTCAATGTTTACATAGTCGAAGTTTTGACACTTCGACTATGTGATATTAACCCGAGGAACGTAGTTAAGGAGGCACCTGATCCTCAAGGAAAAGGGGAGTCTGTATACTGGACCAAAGGGCTACTGTATAGATAATGGACCCCTGAGGGAGGGATAGAGGGTGAGGAAATACAGTAGTTGTTAGTGCCCAGAGCCTACCATCTGGCACTTCTAGCCATAGCCCATGACATACCTTTTGTGAGTCATATGGGTATAAAGTATAATAAGAGACATATTATGCAGAACTTTTGTTGGCCTGGGATTTTCAGAGATGTAACAGAGTACTGCAGGACCTGTGAGCAGTGCCAAAAGGTAGGCAAGGCAGAAGACAAGGTCAAAGCTCCTTTGATGCCTTTGCCTGTGATTGAGGAGCCATTTCAGAGGGTAGTTATGGACAT
Source organism: Protopterus annectens (assembly GCF_019279795.1). NCBI lineage: Eukaryota > Metazoa > Chordata > Ceratodontiformes > Protopteridae > Protopterus > Protopterus annectens. The sequence goes on from NC_056744.1 coordinate 974,977,920, forward strand.
TGAGGGGCCTCTGAGTATCCCATGTTCCACAGGGAAGATGCACATCCAGGTGGTAGTAGATTATACTGCTAGATACCATGAGGTTGTGGCTTTGTCCTCCATCGAGGCAGAGAAGGTGGCAAATACTGACTGACAGCTGCTAATTTCATGTCATACCTGCTGGCTTGTCTGTGTGAAAGCTGTGGGGTGAAGCACCTAAAGACCACCCCCAGACTAATGGTCTTGTGGAGAGGTTAAACTCTACACTAAAGATCATGCTACTAGCATTTTCAGAGCAGTTTAAGAGAGAGTGGGACAAATATTTGCCCCATCTGTTCTTTGCTTACAGAGAGGTAGCCCTGGAATCCACAGTTTTTTCACTCTGAGTTTTTATATGGGCATAGGGTGAGGGGGCCTTTAGATTTGATTTGTGATGAGTGTGTGTGTGAATCCCACATGGAGTCTGTTGTGGCATATGTCCTAAACCTCAGGACAAGGCTTAGGGAGCTCATAGGCTTGGCCCAGGAGAACCTGTCAGGAACCCAACAGCAGAAAAGGTTGTGGTATGACAGGACTGCTCAAGCATGAGAGTATGCTGTGGGACAGTACGTTATGGTTCTCATTCCTGTCGAACACAGTAAGCGGCAGGCAGCTTGGGAGGGACCCCAGTAAGCTGCAGGCAGCTTGGGAGGGACCCTTCCAAGTGGTAAAGTAAGTCAGCGATGTTGACTATGTGGTACAACTGCCAGGCCAGGAGGCAGGGGCACAAACTGTACCATGTTAACATGATGAAACCTTACCATGATAGGGAGGCCCTTGTGCTAAGTATTTACATTGAGTGGCAGAAGGAGTCTGAGAGGGATCTATGGCTACATCAAGCCAGCCAGCAAAATGCCAAGTTATTAAGGTGGAGCCTAGGGTTGCATGCATATGATATGACAGTGCAGCACCGTAGTGTGGTCAGCATTGCCAACGCAGATCGCTTCTGAAGACAGGTTATGGGTTAGTGTATTCCCAGACAGGCTCATTCCTTTCAAGCAATGTTTCTCCATGGTCACTTGAAAAGCTAGCCTGGGTCTTCAAAGGAAGGAGAGATGTGATGATGTGAGTATAGCCAGCTATGGCAGGAGAAGTAGAGCAGTTGATGTGTAACATATACCAGCACAGCTAGCTGGAATTTTGTAAAGAATTGTGTGTCAATTGTATATCAAACTGATTTGTATAGGTGCTTGTGTTGAACATATATTTGTAAAGCTGCTTGTGTTAAAAATGTACCAACAGTGGGTCCTGCTGATCAGAAAAGAAATACACCTTTATGTCAGACTATATTGTAACAGAGGATACTGGAAGAGAAGAGGTTAACCACAGTCCAACTAACTTTGAAAAATAGTTTGAAATTTTATTACCTGGTTTAGGTCATGAAGATTGTATCTTACAGATCTGATTGCAGCTAGAGACAAAATGTCTATGAAAACCAGGATTAGGAATACTACTGTATTGTCCTTGAGGGTGAACTAATTGCTATCCTGGAAGGGTGGAAGTTTTTTTAATGGTTTTATCGCTTCCAGATGCTATAACACATCTTTGCAAAGATTTGTGTGTGTGTATTAGGACACATATGTGCTAGATTCTGGTTCATTTTCTAGTAAAGGGGATAGTGTGGGAAGCAGAAATTAGGTGACCAGATGTATGTGATTTCATTTTGTAATACAGCACTGAAATGATGTTTTAATACTACATGAGCCAGACGTCTCTTGGCAGTCTGTTTGTGAAACCTGACAAGGAGGCTCAATCACCTACATCATCTTGCCTTGCTCTTGTAAGTGAACTAGGGCACAGTAATTCTTTAGATCAGTCAGGAAAATATAGTGAGGTTAGTTAAGTATCTGTGTGAACCCGTCCATTTGTGTTTTTTTTAATACTTCCTGTTATTGAAACTCTGGTGTTTATTGTAAATAGAAATTTAATATTTTCATGTTCTTTTATTGTTTATTATTAAATATATTTCAACTTTTCATTGTGGCTGGTCTTTTTGTTGAATATTCTAACCTTAGAGAGTACTTATATTTATTTGGTGACACTGTGGCCATTCCTGAAAGCATTGCTGCATTGATCAAACACGGCCATTTGTATTAGTATTAATGTTACTCAGTATAATTGTATACCCTGGCAAGACCCTTAGAGTAGCTGGATGTAGAGTGTTGTAGTGGCAGTAACTTCCTTATAGTCTGGGCAGAGGGGGCATAGCTGATAAAATTGTGCCGGCCTTTCCCAGGTGTGTATGTGTGTGTGTGTGTTTGAAAATCAGATATCAGAATGTGTGTGTCAGCTACTTGTAGTAGGGACACAGAGGACTTATTTCATAGAGAGGGTGGCAGAGGACTTGGCTTGGAACACTCTGCTGAAGACTCAACTCTACAGCTGTGGTCAGTGTGGAGTCTTATTTGGGGCCTGGTGAGACAGAGGGAAACCCAGCCTCAGGGCAAGTGTGTTCCCTGTGTGCTCTTAAGGGAAATTGTGCTTGGTGCAGAGAGTTGCATCTGGAAATACTGTGTGTATCTATTTTGTTTTTCCAAGTGAACGTCCCTCAGTGCTGAGGATTGAGGCTCCTTGATTACTGGCCCAGAAAACTTGACAGCCATTAATATCAAAGCCCAAAACTTTACAACCTAATCATATAAAACTTGCAATATCATTAGTGCATATATTCACAATGCAAATGATTACACAAAATAAAACATAATTTTTGCAGGGAGGTTGCCCCCACTCATGCAGGGGTATGACTGACACCCGGCCTCTAAATTACAACCTTTGAGGTTATATGTATTTAGAGAAAAGAAAACATTTTAAAAATCATTTATTTTACCTTTGAGTCATTCAGCTTTGGATATCCCATTACAGCATATGTGACATAGAAAGATTTTATGTGTTAAGATGGTGATAGTAGAAAGAGGTGAGCATGTATTTATAACTGCTTAAGTGTTGGCAGTGCAGCAGATGACAAATCATAGTGATCCTGTGATAACCAGCTCTAAACATGTGCCCTGGGTCATTCTGAGGACCACCTTAATCCTGCAGGATGTCCAACTAGCTGCTTGGAAACCTTCCATTTAGCAGGCCTGTGCCTGCAAGTGGAAATGTTTCTCAGCGTGAGCAGATGAGTATCTATTTTTGACTCATTTGGTCATCTTACAGATGATGTTGACGTACACTGAGCATGTTTTTCATTTTGTTATAATTATTCCACAGTCAGTGTTTTTGGGCTATATGACATTTTGGAGGACAAGAATGTGGCTCAGTAAAGGCTGGTTGAATTCCCAAAAGCAGTGCTGCACGTTTGTCCTCCTCTGAAGAAACACTTTCCTTCTATGAGAATTAAACTTGAAATGTTTGCCCATCTGCTGTTTAAGCGTGCTGGCTCAGTGGTGCTAAAATTATTATTATTATTATTACCTTTTATGTAAAAATGTATTCCTATAGCCCATTACATTTCATTGCAAGATCTTGGAGCTTCAGACTTTCAAGTATAGGGAGCCTTATCTGTTTTTTTCACAGGAATCAAGTGCAAGAGTGTAGCCAGGTATACTCAGTGTATTCAGCTGGGTAAATTTTTTCTGAGTTTTTTTTTCAGAAACTTTATGGTTCATAGAGCCCAGAACATCTAGAACTTTATAAACTGTCTGCAGTACTGATTTGTACATAAACATGCATAGAGAAAGGGATATTCCTTTAAAACAGTATTATTTTTATGATTTAGAGAGCAACAGATGAAAATGAGGTGTACAAGTTTATTGTTGCAACATTTGAAGTTGAGCGAGTTAAGTGACAGATCAATGAATGATAACATTATAAGGTTTGAGTATAAAATGAAGTTTCTAACTGCACAGCTGTCAAGCTCTCCTTTAGGGCTAACCCATGTTTTCTCATGAAAGTGGTGTCTTATTTGTTCCTGGACCAGTCAATCTACCTCTCTGTTTTAATTTGTGATGGCAGAAACCAGAGCAGAATGACCTCTTCAGACTCTGAATGTGCATCACTAACTCAGTTGTATTTGACGCTGGTGCATAAGTTTATGAAGACTGAAGAATTGATGTTCATCGTGTTACCCTGCTGCAGTCATCACACTTAGGTTATTCTGTCGTCAGGCGGTCCCGCAGTCGGCCGGAATTCCAAAGTCTTGGTCCGGCGTCGGTTGCTGTCGCCTCTTCCCTGACATCAGTGCGCCAGGGGTATATATAATGCAACCGACGCCATTTTCTTCAGTCTTTCTTGCTGCACGGTGCCCGAAGCAAAAGCAGTTCGAAAGTGCCGGTCGGCCGACTCCTGAGATTTTCGAATTCGAATTTCAGACCGAAGTCTTCTATAAAGCTAAGTACCCCATTGGGGAAACTTTTCTTGCCTCAGACCGATGTCAGAAAAAGTTAACAATTGTATTTCTTGTGAGAAGCAAATACCTCATAAGGATTTTCATTCTTATTGCATACCTTGCCTAGGCCCAGACCACGACATCACTACGTGTCGGTTTTGTGCTAGGTTTAATAAGCGTACTATTAAAAGCCGCTTTGATTTCGCACGACACTACTTCGGTAGGAAATGTAACTACACCATGCCATCGGAGCAACCGACTACCAGCGTGCACATAAAACGTAAGGATAAGGACAGACAGCCAAGGCCTAAGCCAGATTCCGAGGCCTCGGCTGAGCCGGTCTCCGGTTCTCCGGTCCTCAGTGAGGCTCCGATGCAGCCCCTGACTACCGCAGATCTGGAACCCGAGACCGCTACGGAATTTTTCGCGGAATGCACCAGGCCGACGCAGCCATTTATTTCAGGCCCTTCCGACGACATTGCTACAAAGGACGTTGGTTCTACAGAAATGCCATCGGTTTCTGAAGGCATTTTCAGACCGACGACCCTCACCATTAAAACGTTTTCTAAGACGAATACTCCTACTAAATCTAAAAGGACTACACTTCAGTCTCCTGTTCAAGGCCCCATGCATAAGAAACAGATGCTCAAAATGGCTGAAGATTTGATTTCTTTAATCAGGGGTTCCCAGCCCCCTCCTGACAAAAGGCCTAGACAAGAGGAAGATTATGCATCCTCTGAACAAGTGTCCATTTCTTCAGACTCCTCTGAGGACCAAGATTACTCCTTCTCTCCTTATGAAGATTCTGATGCTGAGGACTCTATTCCCTCAGCTTCTCCTCCTGAAGACTACTCCTTTGGGGAAACTTTACACACTATGAGGGAACATTTTCACTGGGAAGGTCAGGACTACTCTGACTCGAAGAAAAGGCACAGAAAGTTTCTTTTACTCCCCCAACACAGACCACTTGCCATCCCACCAGTTTTGGACATTGTGGATGATGTTTACTTACAATCCAGTTTGAACCCAGACTCTCTACCTCCTGCTCCGGCTAAGCCTGACAGATACTATAGAGTGCCTGATTCCCACAAATTTCTTTACAAAAGCCCTGTAGCTGATCCAGAGACTATCTCCCAGGGTCCCAAGGGGGCTAAGGCTTCTATGGCTAAAAACCCAGTTCCTTCTGAGAGGGATTCCAGAGCACTAGACAGGTGGGGAAAAAAGGTTTACACCTCAGCCACTCTAGCTATGAGGGCACTGAATTGCCAATTTCACATGCTTAAGTATCAGCAATTCCTAATCTCTCAATTAAAGCAAAGAATAACCACTCTCCCTCAACAATCTGATTTGAAAGAAGTACAGGATCTGTTGCACGCCACTGAGCAGGTGGGCCAACATACCTTACAATGTGGGTTTGATTCTCTGGAGGCCTCCTGCAGAGCAGCTGTCACTGGGTCTGTTATATGTAGGCATGCTTTGTTAAAGGAACAAACTCTGCCTGATCATGTTAAAGCAAAGCTACTAGATGCTCCCTTACAGCAGGATGTTCTTTTTGGAGTTAAAGCAGAAGTTTTAAAGAAAATGGAGGATAAGGCAAAATCTATGCAGACAGTCAAAGATTTCCTACAGGTACAACCACCTCGCTTCAGCAGAAACTGGCCAACAAAAAATTGGTCCTTTCCAGCTACTGAAAGATCACAGAGGGGTAAATACAGACGCCCAAGGGGCAGAGGACAACCACAAGCCCAGTATAAACCTCGCCAATGGGGCACTACAACACAGAAGGGAGGAGAAGACAGGTCCCAATCCACCAGAAGGCAAACTCAATGACTTGAACCTCATCTGGCCAAGCAATACTCTCTTGGCAGCCCCCTTGGGGGGAAAACTAGCACTTTTTGCAGACAACTGGCACATTGTCACAAAGGACAAATTTGGTCCTAGACATAATTTTACGAGGATACAGATTCCACTTTCACACTTTGCCAATGAAAAGAGGAATGCCAAACCTGCCACAAAATCAATGGGCAGAGGCACAAAAGCAAATTACAGCTCTCATGGACATGAGAGCCATTCAGCTGGTACCTACTCGAGAGCAAGGCCAAGGATTTTACTCAAGACTCTTTCTAGTGCCCAGAAAGGACAATGCCTGGAGACCAATTCTGGACCTTTCAATTCTAAACACTTACTTACAAGTACCCAAATTCAAGATGCTAACACTACAGCAGCTACTTCCCATGTTGGGCAAGGAAGCATGGCTAGTAACGTTGGACCTCAAGGAGGCATACCTGCATGTCCCTATCAGACAAAGTTGCAGAAGATACCTCCGTTTCATTGCAGGTTCAACCCATTACCAATTCTCTGCACTGCCCTTTGGCTTATCTACTGCGCCCAGAGTCTTCACAAAATGCCTGGCACCAGTAATTGCATACTGCAGACAAAGAGGAATTCAAATATATCCATACCTGGACGACTGCCTCATCCAAGCAGAAAGCAAGACATTCTCTTACATCATCTGGCCTTTGTAAAGCATCTACTAAACTGCCTGGGGTACACAGTAAACGAAAAGAAGTCAAAACTAGTACCCTCACTAAAAATGACATTCCTGGGTGCCCGCTTGAATACAACGGCCCAGAAGGCTTATCTTACGCCAGACAAGCAACTACAATTGACTCAATATTTCAAGACAATGGCAACAAAGACCCAATTAACTGCAAGAAAAATTCTGCAGGCCTTTGGCTTCATGGCATCTTGCATACTAATAATACCATTTGCAAAGCTGCATATGAGGAAATTACAGTGGTACCTAAAAAGTGTATGGTCTCAACACAGCCACAGCTTGGACACAATGCTATCTCTCATTCCCTGCCTACAACAGGAATTTCTATGGTGGTCACAGGCATGTCACCTCAACAAGGGTCAGCCTTTCACCTTGCCCCCAGCCAGGCAAACTATCACAACAGATGCTTCAGATTACACCTGGGGGGCACACATGACAGGGCAATGCGTTCAAGGCCTATGGACTGCAGATCAAAGAAATCTGCACATAAATCAAAATGAGATGCTAGCTGTACAGAAAGCTCTGACAGCCTTCAAGGATCTATTACATCCAGGACAACTTGCAATAAAGACGGACAACACCACAGTAATGTGGTATATAAACAAACAAGGGGGTACAAATTCCTACCCGCTATGCAGGCAAGCAATGATCTTATGGAACACAGCTCTGGCTAACCAAGTTCCGTTACAAGCTCAGTTCCTGCCAGGACAGAAGAACATATTGGCAGACGACCTCAGCAGAAACATCAAGGATCCGCACGAGTGGAAACTAGATCCACAAATATTTGCAATGATAACTCAAAAATGGGGCCTTCCAGACATAGACCTGTTTGCTAGTCCTCAAAACTATCAACTAACAACATTTTGTACAAGGACATTTCACCATCAAGCTTGGAAAGTGGACGCACTCTCTTTCAGTTGGAAAAACCTGACAGTATATGTCTTCCCTCCATTGCCTCTCCTCACAAAGGTTCTTCTGAAAGTCAAAAAGGAGAGACCACGACTGATTCTCATAGCCCCAGACTGGCCACACCAGCACTGGTACCAGCTATTGAGAAATATGGCCCACAGCCCACAATGGATATTGCCTCAAATCCCCCATTTGCTCACACAACAAAACAATCAGATTCTACACAGCCAGCTCAAAACTTTAAATCTGGCTGCATGACAGATCTGCTAAACATCCAACCAGCTCCTCTTTCACAAGCAGTTCTGGATGTTATTCAGGAAGCCAGGAGGCCAAGCACCAGGAAGGCTTATTCGGACAAATGGAAAAGATTTTGTGCCTGGAACCAAGCTAAAGGCCAAGACACAATTCAGCCTAACATGCCTCACATTCTACAGTATTTAGCTGAGATGTTGCACAAAGGACTTTCTTTTTCCTCCATTAAAATCCATGCTTCAGCTATTTCAGCTCCCTACAACACAGATCCACCTTTATTTTCACATCCTCTTCTAAGGCAGTTCCTCAGAGGGGCAAAAAACATTAAACCACCCAGGAGAGCACCTACACCAACATGGGACCTCAATTTTGTTCTGGAAAAACTAACGCTACCTCCCTTTGAACCAGCTTTCTCTGCAGATCTTCAGTTCCTATCATGGAAGACTGCCCTGCTGCTAGCAATAACTTCAGCTAGAAGAGTTTCAGAGCTACAGGCACTAATGGCAGTGGAACCTTTCCTCATTTTTCATCAAGACAGAGTTTCTCTACAAACTAATCCTTCCTTTATGCCTAAGGTGGTTTCCAGTGTGGCTTTAAATCAAACCATCCACTTACCCACCTTCTTCCGAAATCCACAGAACAAAGGTGAGAGACTCCTGCATTCCTTGGACATTCACAGGCAACTTTGTTACTACTTGGACAAAACTAAGGTTTTCAGAAAATCTGACCAGCTCTTTGTATCCTATGCTACAGCTTCTCAAGGGAAGGCTATATCAAAACAGACCATTTCCAAATGGATAGGTCATTGCATACATTTCTGCTATACCCATCATGGGAAACCAGTCCCTGCTACCATTAGGTCCCACTCTACCAGGGCAGCAGCTACTTCTACAGCCTTTCTCAGGGGGGTTCCAACCAAGGAGATTTTAGAAGCTGCAACTTGGAGTTCAGTACACACCTTTACCAAACACTATCACTTACCTCTTTACTCTAAGACCAGGACGGGCTTCGCCACTGCAGTTCTGCAGGGCCTTATAGCCTCCACTAACCCTCTATGATACCTCCCCCCTTCCTTAGCTTTGGGATTCAACCCAAGTGTGATAACTGCAGCATGGTAACACTATGAACATAGTACAGTTTTGTACCTACCATAAATGTAGATGTTCGAGTGTTCACCCTGCTGCAGTCCAGGTTACCCTCCCTCCATCCCCTCTGATCTACTGGCTAAATCTCTTCAATACCTTACTGATGGATTTGCTTATAGCTGAAGGGATTTTGTGTTTGTGCAGAGGTTACTCCATTTGGTACTAATTTCTGACCACCTTTTTGGGGGCACCTGACATCTGGGGCAAGAAAAACTGAAGAAAATGGCGTCTGTTGCATTATATATACCCTTGGCACACTGACGTCAGGGAAGAGGCGACAGCAGCCGACGCCGGACCAAGACTTTGGAATTCCGGCCGACTGCGGGACCGCCTGACGACAGGATAACCCAAGTGTGATGACTGCAGCAGGGTGAACACTCGAACATCTACATTTATGGTAGGTACAAAACTGTACTTTCAGCTTCTTTGGTTGGTGAGGCTTGCTTTTATGAAACAAATACTGTCCAAGTGAATTACAACACTATTTCTTTTGCCATCAGTGAGCTACCTGTTTCAAAAATGCTGTGGTTAAAGCCCACACCTGGGGGGAGTGGTTGCCACCAGTGTTTGTTTCAAGAATGTCCAAAATGCAAGCTTCTGCACTGGAGCCACTTCATCTTTGGTGAATACCTTCACCATGCTTTGCTATCTTGACAGTCACTCCTTGAGTTGGGCTTCCTGTAATGTGGCTATTCACAAGGACTCAGCCTTCTGAACTTCCCTTATGCTTTCTTCCAGCTGTTTCCACCCTGGTGATTACTACTTGGAATTCAACCTAACCATAGGACCCATTAAGGAGGGTCCATATCATATCAGTTGATCTGTAAGAGGGCCCTCATTGAAGGATTGATTATATATACCCTTTCACTTAGCTGCAGTGGTTGAGCAGCCAATCCATCTAATCTTGACTCTTGGATTCACTCTTCATTGTTTTCCCTGTAAAGATTTTTTTTAACAGTGTAGGTGCCAAACCTTTATTGTTATTTCTTGATTGCAGAAAGGTGTAGAGATTGTGGGAGGAAATGGACAGACTCTGGGATCCAGCATACTTCTGTAGTCAGCACATGACATTGTGTTGTGTGTTAGCAACAAGCATGTGCAACCCTGGGCACAGGACCTTCCAAGAAAGTTTGCCAAACAGTAATTGGTGAATAAGATGTTCCTAACCTCTGGACTCATCAAGAAGAGTCATCTAGTAAATAAGCTGATATGATGAGAATGTATCTCTTATTTCCAGTAATAACAGCCCAAGCACAGGCTTGTGTTAATATTCTGGTGACTTTTATTTATTTGTTTGTTTGATTTTTGTGGGTAAGTGGGCAGATCCATTGACTCTTTTCGGCCATTGCCTAAGCCAAAAAGGTGGCAGCGACTTGCATAAACCATACAGCTAAAGATTACATGCTATATAACCATAGTAAGGTCCTCCACTGAAATAGAAGGATAACGTGAAAAGCAAACAGTTATAAAGTATAGCTGAGTGCAGTAAGCAGTCAATATAGCTAGACTAGTAATGATCATAACAATCCGGTGAACTGAACATGTATATGGTAAAGACATATGTATATGCGTACTGTAAAGAATATACTGTAATACATTTACATTTTAATGCTTTTATATATTTTTATTATGATAAATATTTACTTGGTAGCTTCTTATTTCATTTACAAACTGAGATCATCAAATTACATACTTAATAATCACAATTTCTTTTACACATTCTATAATAATACAGTGATGGAGTATCTTTTCAAGGTGTATGTCTCAACAAATACTATAATGACTTTTTTCAGAGGTCCAGATTCAAAATAATTTGCCATATCACAGCAAATAAATCTGCATTTGCAATGGCCATGTGTAGGGTGTGTGCAATTCAGAAAACCCAGCTACATGAGAAGGCCAGGCCAAATAATGTTGTCAACTGTGGTATGTGGTAATGACTGTAATGAAATGCCACATATAGTGATGAGGCAAAACAAGATGGTGGAGCAATTTAGAAATGTTTAAAATCTGAAGTAGTTAACTTCATTTGTCAACAACCTTTGGGAATCGGATCCGACCTCGGATCCAAGTCGGCAGTCTTTCATAGCTTAGACCCGAGCTCCTAGCTCCTCTCCTTCACCCATAATCCCCTGCCAACCCTGACTGACCTCAGATCTAGTTTGCCGCGCTTCTTGCCAGCAGCTAGGTTTTTGAGCTCCTGGTGTCGTAGGGTTTTTGTGAGAGTTTTTCAATTTTTTATTATCCCCTTAAGTGTACGAGTGAGTGTTGTGTGGTCAGGTTCCCCTTTTTGACTAAATTACCCTAGTTTATACCTTTTTAGTTAAATTTACCCTCCCTCCCCTTCGCTGGTCGTAGCATTCTGTGTTGTGTGTTTGGGGCCTAACGAGTGGATTTTTCTTTACAATGTCTGAGTCTCCAAAACCCATCTTTTCCAAGTGCACCGAGTGTGGCCATAAGCTCTCCCCAGTGGTTGGCCACACTCGGTGTGTGCAGTGCCTTGGGGTTGAACACCTTTCCTCTGGGTGTTCCATCTGCACGGCGTTCAACCCCAGGGCACTGAAGGACTGGAGGTCAAAGCTGATCCTAGCGGGACTTTTGCCCCCGGATTCGGCTTCGGCCTCCGGTGCTTCTGTGGCCTCCTCCCCGGCTTCGGCGGCCACTCCTGCCTCTCTCCCTCCGGTCGGGACTCAAACTCCCGCTGCAGCTCCGGAGGAGAGGGAGGCCAGGAAAGAAAAAAGGAGGGAGAAGCACCACAAGCGGCGAGCCGAGGCCTCCGCTTCGGCCCCCCCAGCTAAGCGGTCTCCTCCCTCCAGGGCTTCCTGGTCTCCCCCTTCTCGGATCCGGTCTCCATGCTTCTCATCGGGCCCCGAGGAGGAGGAGACTTGATCTCCGTTGAGGTCATCAAGGCAGCATTCCCGGCCAGCCTCGGTGGCCTCGTCGAGATCGACTTGCAGCCTTCCCGACGCAGATTTGGACCGGATGATGCGAAGGTTTCTCCAGGCACAACTGCAGATGGGAGTGCTCCTGCCTCCCCCCCCTCCAGGGGGGAGCTCGACACCTTTCTTTGCCCCGATAGCTCCTTCTCCGACCACTTCCCGGGTTCGGAGCCTTCGGAGCCGAGCAGCCTTGGAGCCGGAGGTGGGTCGGCGCCGACAGTATCGGGTACTTCGGCGCCGACTCTTCCCTCGAGCCTGTTGGGTCTGTTTTTGTCAGATCTGGGCTCTTGGAGCCGTGGGTTGAGCATCGGATCCAAGGGAATCAGTGTCTCTTTGGCTCCATCTAGGTCAGAGCACACTTTTCCGTCGGATCCGATGGCTTCGGCGCCGACCCCGATCCATCCATCGGATCCGAGTGAGGGTCTGCTATCGGATCCCAGAGAGAGCGGCTCTCCCTCGGCTTTCGATGTGGTGGAGAGGGCACTGTCGAGTGCTTCCAGGCCCCCGGTCCTTGCTTCGGCTCCGCCCCGCGCTCCCTCTCTGTTGAGCCCGGCTTCCATCACCCGGCCCCAGGGACAGCCTGCTTCGATGTCCCAGGTTGTTCCCTTGGAACAGGACGTGGCTGGTGAGACATCCTCGGACAACCCCCCCGGGGACGTCCCTCACAAGTGAAAGTGCAAGAGGAGGCAGGTGGACTTCCCCGAGTCCTTGACTAATGACACGGATTTGGATGAAGGGGAAGGCTCCTCTAGGTCACCCCCCGAGGATGTCTCCTTTGGAGACATCATGGAAATGCTCAGGATAAGAGGGGGTGGTCTGCCCCCAAGGCTTCCTTGGACAAATCCGTGTTCCTGGAGGCATTCGAAGCAGGCCCATCTACCTCTTAGGTGTCCCCTCCGCCCGACCCCTTAGTGGACCTTATTACCACTAGGGTGTGGAAGGAGCTGGACACTGTGGAGCCAGTCCCCAAACGCCCAGACAAGATCCTTAGTCCGCCCTCCGAGAGGTCCCATTGGAGCAAGGGTCCCCCCGTAGATTCCATGTTGGTGGCGGCAGCCACCAAGAGGGAATTAGCTCAGGAGACTTCCTCGGTCCATCCACCGGGCATGGAGTCCCATTTGATGGACCATTTAGGGAAGCGGGCTTTTAGTTCAGTGACCTTCTCTGTGAGGTCTCTGAACTACATGGCACATATTATTCAACTGCAGCGGGACCTTATCAAAGAGTACGCTGCGTCACCCCCGGAGTCCATGTCGGTGGAGGACAAACGGTTGTACTCCACTCGGATGGCCACTCTCAGGTCCATATCTAATACCTCTATGCGGCTGTTGTCCCACGCCACAGAGGGAGCCGCTAGAGCCAGCGGAACAGGCGTCGTCATGCGACATCAGGCCTGGCTCCGACATTGCGATTTCGCAGAACCCTTCAAGGTGTCATTTGCGAATGCCCCTTTCGATGGTTCTGCCCTGTTTGGCAAGACCGTTCGCGAGACTTTGGTCCAGAGCGAAAAGGACAGGAAGACATTGTCTGCCGTCGGAGTCCGCTTCTCTGCTCCCCAGAGGTCCTTCTCCAAGAACCAAAAGAGACAGAAGAAGATGTGGTTCCGGAAGTCGCAACAATCCCAGTCTGCTCCGGATCCCCAGTCCTTCCGTGGCAGAGGAGGACAGGTTGGACGCCGCCCTAGAGGCAGAGGGGGCCCGAGGAATGGTGGGTCCAGAGAAGCTTTCTCTGGCTGGCCCACCCAGCGACCCTGAGGGGTTGCCCGACTGCTCCTCTCTGGAGGCAGTCGGGGACGCCGAGGCACCTGGCAGCTTGGGAGTCCATCACAACAGACCGCTGGGTGCTTCGCATCATATCCAGAGGATACCAAATTCGCTTTTCTCACATCTCTCACCAACCCAAACGCCCCCCCCCCCCGACGTCCCACCTGATCAGAGGGAGGCTGCAGCTGCGGAAATTCAGCAGCTCTTAGGAAAAAGAGCTATCCAACACGTCCCCCCAGGCCAGTTTGGATCGGGTTACTACTCCAGGTTCTTTTTGGTGCCAAAAAAGACGGGGGACCTAAGGCCAATCCTCGATCTCTCCCTCCTGAACCTGTCAGTAACCAAAGAAAAGTTCTGGATGGTCACCCTTCAATCCATTCTCCCCCTGTTGCGGGAGAGCGACTGGATGTGCTCGATAGACCTCAAAGATGCGTATTACCACATTTTGATGGACAAACAATCCAGGAGGTTTCCGGCTAGGAGCCAGTCATTATCAGTTCAGGGTCCTTCCCTTCGGTCTCACCTCAGCCCCCAGGGTGTTCACCAAGGTATTAGCAGTGATAGCGGCCCACCTGAGGCTCCAGGGAATGCAGGTGTTTCCATACCTAGACGACTGGCTCCTGACCGCCCCAACAAGGCATCTACTCTGCTCAGCCAGGAATTACTTTCTCCACCTTGCTCCCCGGCTGGGGATCACCATCAACATGGACAAATCCTTTCTCAACCCGCCTCAGGTGATAGACTTTATCGGGGTCAGATTAGACACCAACAACTTACTAGCCTTCTTAACCACCGAGCGACTTCACACCCTGAGGCTACATGTGCGGGCCATTTTACTATCATCGGCTCCCCCGGCGGGATTGGTCCTGAGGGCGCTGGGCTCCATGGCGGCCGCAATTACCTTGCTCCCCATGGCTCGCCTGAACATGAGGGTTTTGCAGTGGACTCTCCAAGTCCAATGGTTCTTCCGTCGATACCCTCTCAGTCACCCCATTCCCCTCAGCAAGGCTTGCAAAAGGGCTGTCGCATGGTGGTTGCAATCACCGGTCCTCCAAGTGGGACGCCCTTTCTCCATGGCCCCTCCACTCACCACGGTGACCACGGATTCCTCTCGCCTCGGGTGGGGGGGGGCATTATGCGGGCAGGACGGTCCAAGGCACGTGGAACGATACAGAGACCTCATTGCATATAAATGTTCTAGAGATGAGGGCAGTGCTGTTGTTGTTGCAAGCACTTCAGAGCCTTCTTCCTACAGGAACAGTTGCAGTTCAGTCAGACAACATGTCGGTGGTCTGGTACATCAACAAACAGGGGGGAACCAGGTCCTACCTACTCTGTCGAGAAGCTATGAGAGTGTGGGAATGGGCGATCTCCACCAACCGCTTTCTTATTGCAACGCACATTCCAGGATGGTCCAACATCCTGGCGGACAAACTCAGTCGCACCATACTGTCTCCTTACGAGTGGTCTCTCAATCCTTAGGTAGCGAAGCGGATATTTGCCGTATGGGGACAACCCTGTTGCGATCTCTTCGCCTCTCCTTCAAACACGAAATGCAACAGCTACTTCGCTCTAATTCCCCCCGCCGGGGAATTCCCGAGAGATGCTCTGGTGCATGCTTGGCCTCTCGGTCTACTCTATGCTTACCCCCCTCTACCTCTGATGCTGAAGCTTCTACAGAAAGCCAGTCAATTGGGGAGCAAAATGATCCTCGTTGCCCCATTCTGGCCTCGTCAAGCTTGGTTCCCTTACCTCTGGTCTCATCTGGTGAATCCGCCTTGGATTTTAGATCCCCTCCCGGATCTGATTTCCCACCCCCTAGGCCTCCCAGTCCTGAACCTGGGCAATCTCAAGCTTACAGCTTGGTTGCTGCAGTTCCACTCATAGCTAGGACTCCCGGTATCTCCTCCCCAATTAAAGCTATCCTAGTAGCAGCCCACAAGCCTTCTACTAGGAAAGTCTATAGGAGTAAATGGAGACGTTTCGCTATTTGGGTGGAGCGTCAGAACCTAGACCCTTTCACAGCTCCGTTGCCCGCCGTTTTGGATTTCCTTTCAGGGCTTTTTCATCAGGGGGCTAGCTGTTCCACAGTCAAAGTTCAATTAGCAGCTATCTCTCATTACCACGTGGGACATGAACTGGGTCCATTGATCACCACGAAGTTATGTAAGACCTTTCTGAAGGGCACCTTCCTACTCAGACCTCCAATAGAGGAAGTAGTGCCTCCCTGGGATTTGACTTTAGTACTTCAGGCCTTGACAGCTCCCCCCTTTGAACCTGCAGCTTCAGCTGATCTCAAACATTTGTCATGGAAAACAGCCTTTCTTGTCACTATTACTTCAGCTAGGAGGGTCTCTGAACTTCAAGCCCTATGTGTAAAACCTCCTTACTTGACCTTCCACAAGGATAGGGTTTACCTCAGGACCTGTCCCTCATTCCTTCCTAAGATTGCTTCCGAGACAAATATTAACCAATCCATTAATCTACCAGTTTTCTTTCCTGAATACCAGAACAAAGGAGAATACAAACTACATTCTTTAGATGTGCATAGACACCTGCGTTTTTACATTCATAGAACGGCTGGTCATAGACAATCCGACCAGTTGGTCGTCTCCTTTGCCAAATTTAACTTACGTAAATCTGCGTCGAAGGTCACCTTGTCGAGGTGGATTTCACAATGCATCCTTTTGGCTTATGAAAGTTCTGGCAGGCCCACACCTCAGGGAGTCCGTGCCCACTCTACTCGGTCCATGTCTACTTCTGCTGCCTTTCCGTCTAGAGTACCCTTGGATGATATTTGCTCAGCAGCCACTTGGGCTTCACCTCATACCTTCATCAGCCATTATAAATTGGATATTATCTCTAGAGGGAGAGCATCCTTTGGTTCTGCAGTGCTCCAGAACATCCTTCCATGAAGGCCGCCCAAGGTACAGGTAGCTGGGGACTCTGTCCCAAAGGTCGCTGACAAATGAAGTTAACTACTTCAGATTAAGAAGTTATGTACTCACCATAACGTTCCATCTGAGTGGATAGACTTCATTTGTCTGAAACCGTCCCACCCTCCTTCCCCCTGACCTTCTGATGTTATTTGGCCAGAGGTTTTGCTCTGCCCTTTAAGGAAGGTAGTTAGTTTCCTTTCTCAGCCTTATTGGTTACGGGCAAACTTGATCTGAGGTCAGTCAGGGTTGGCAGGGGATTATGGGTGAAGGGGAGGAGCTAGGAGCTCAGATCTAAGCTATGAAAGATTGCCGGCTCGGATCCGAGGTCGGATCCGATTCCCAAAGTTTGCAGACAAATGAAGTCTACCTACTCAGATGGAACGTTATGGTGAGTACATAACTTCTTATTCTATTCAGTGATGCTGCATCTGCTTTATATTTGAAATCTGTCATATGTCTTTGTTCATGAAGAGTAGATTGGAGTAGTGAATCATGTTAGAGGATGTCCTTCAAGGATGCATCTGCAGTCATAACAAATGGGTTGTCCTGTCGTCAGGCAGCCCTTCGGTCGGCCGGATTCCAAAGTCTGGGTCTGGCCTCGGCTGGTGTCGCACTTCACCCGACGTCATCTCTGCTGGTCTTCGGGTATAAAGGCATCAGCCGACGCCATTTTCCTCAGTCTTTCTTGCCGCGTGGCGCCCGAAGCAGAAGCTGTTCGCAAGTGCCGGTCGGTCAGATCCAGAGATTACTACTACCGAATACTACTTCGAAGACTTCTAAAAAGCTAAGTACCCCGTTGGGGACTCTTTCTTGCCTCAGCCGATGTTAGGAAAAAGTGAATAACTGTTTAACTTGTGGGAAACAAATACCTCATAAAGATTTCCACTCTTACTGCTTACCTTGTTTAGGCCCAGACCACGACGTAGCAGCCTGTTTAGCCTGTGCTTCTTTCAACCGACGAACGCTTAGGCATCGGTCGGAGTTTGCTGAAAAGTTTTTCGGCTCAGATTTTGCGTACATTATGCCGTCGGATCCTCCGACTTCTCAAATTGTTAAGAAACGCAAAGAAAATGACCGACACTCGCGGTCGCGGTTTCGCAGAAACCACGGTTAAGCAAACCGAAGTTTCGGTTTCGCGAAACCGAGCAAACGGGTCAATCTTCAGCCGAATCCATGACTACTACCGAGGCTCCTGCTACCCTAGTTGAATCGGCCTCTGAAGTTTTGCCTATTAATGTGGTTCCTCTAGAATTATCGGACACCATCCCTTTGGATGTCTCTACCCCAGCACGTGGTGCTGCTAGGCCTCCTGCAGCCATGTCTATAAAGGCCTTTGCCAGGGCTAAAGCAGCCAAATCTGCTAAATCTGTGCCTGTTAAGCCCCTCTCACACAGGCCCAGTTCCAGTTCTCAAATGCTTACTCTGGCAGAGGATCTCATCTCTTTAATAAGGGGATCCCAATCTCACCCAGACAGGGCCTCTCAGCCTCCAGAAAAGAGACCTAGAGCAGAGCCCCCTGAGCCAGTGTCCTCAGATGATTCTTCTGATGATTCAGACAATACAGACCATCCAGAGGCTCCTTTTTCTACTTATGAAGATTCCGATGCTGAAGAATCTATTCCTTCTGCCTCTCCACCAGAGGAATTTTCCTTTGGGGAAACCTTACATGCCATGAGAGGGCAATTCCAATGGCAGGGACAAGATTTCTCTGATTCAAGAAAAAGGCTTAGGACCTTTCTACATTTACCGCAACATAGGCCCTTAACTATACCTCCAGTTCTCCCTGTTGTGGATGATGCATTTAATGATGTTTGCACTGCTCCTGATACTTTACCTCCAGCCCCTGCCAAGCCCGATAGGTTTTACAGGGTACCGGACACTCATCACCACCTATACAAGGCTCCCCTTGCAGATCCTGAGACTATCTCCCAGGGGCCTAAGGCAGTAGCTTCGACCTCAGCAAAAAACCCTCTCCCTTCTGAAAGGGAATCCAGATCCTTAGAGAGATGGGGTAAAAAAGTTTACACCTCTGCTACTCTCTCAGCTAGAGCTTTGAACTGTCAGTTTCATATGATCCAATACCAAGAGTTTATGCTTGATCAGTTAACTAAAAAACTGTCCTCTGATGATTCCTTAAATAAGAAATATGTTTTAGAAATGGTGAATAACATTCAGCAGGTTAGTAACCATTCCTTAAAATGTGGCTATGATGCACTGGAGGCTTCATTTAGATCAGCCATGACTGGCACAGTTATAAGAAGGCATGCATGGTTGAAAGAACAGGTCTTACCGGATCATGTTAAAGCAAAGCTATTAGATGCTCCTATGGATAAGGTCAGTCTATTTGGTTCTCCTGCCCAGCAAGTAATGAAGAAAATGGAAGAGAAGGCAAAATCTGTACAAACAGTTAAAGATTTCTTACAGGTTCAGCCCCAAGGTTTAGCAGTAACTGGCCTTCCAAAATTGGTCCTTTCCAGACTCCTCTAAATCTCAGAGAGGCAGGAATAGACGTTCCAGAGGCAGAAATCAATCCAGAGGAGGTGCCTACAGAGGACGCCAGTGGCAAGGCAATAACCAACGAGGCACAGACACAACCACTGCCACTGCAACAGGACAATCACAGTGACTTGGCTCTGACACCGCCTACCAGGGAACAAATAGCAGCACCCTTAGGCGGAAAGTTAGCCTTATTTTCAAAAAATTGGCACTATATCACAAGAGACAAGTGGATTTTGCAAACTATAGACCAAGGCTACAGGTTTCATTTCCACACCTTACCAGAAAAAAGAGGAATGCCAAACCTACCTCCAAATCAAAAAACAGAAGCCCTAAAACAGATAGCTCAATTAACAAAGATGAGAGCTGTGGAAAGGGTACCACCTACAGAACAGGGCAAAGGATTCTACTCCAGACTCTTCCTAGTACCAAGAAAAGAGAAAAGTTGGAGACCTATTCTCGACCTGTCCGCCTTAAATACATTCATCATTGTTCCAAAATTCAAAATGCTGACCCTACAGCAACTTCTTCCCATGCTGGGCAAGGAGTGTTGGCTGGTAACTCTAGATCTCAAGGAGGCATACCTGCACGTCCCCATACGACCAAATTGCAGAAGATACCTCAGATTTCTTGCAGGATCAGAGCATTATCAATTCTCAGCATTGCCCTTTGGCTTATCTACTGCCCAGAGTATTCACAAAATGCCTGGCATCAGTAATCGCTCATTGCAGGCTACAGGGAATCCAAATTTATCCATACCTGGACGACTGCCTGATACAAGCGGACAACAAAAGCAAGCTGACAAAAGACTTACAAAGAGTCATTTGCTTACTACAAGCCCTGGGATACACAGTCAATTTAAAAAGTCAAGACTGATACCATCCCAAACAAGAACATTCTTGGGTGCGGAATTGGACACAGTAAAACAGATGGCATTCCTAACTGCAGAAAAACAAGAACAACTCCCTCTTTACTTCTTGGCATTAACAAAGCAGAACAAACTAACAGCAAGGAAAGTACTGCAGGCCTTGGGCTTCATGGCATCATGCATAATCCTGGTCCCCATGCCAGACTGCATATGAGAAAGCTACAGTGGTACCTAAAGAATTTATGGTCTCAACACAGGCACAGCTTAGAAACCGAATACCACTAATCCCATGCCTGAAACAAGAGTTCCTATGGTGGGCTCAAGCATGCCAGTCAAACCCAGGCTTGCCCTTCCACAACTTTCAAGCAAGCCAAACCATCACATCGGACGCCTCAGACCTAGGTTGGGGGGCACACATGCTGGACAAATGCATACAAGGATTATGGACTCCAGACCAGCTGCACCTGCACATAAATCAAAAAGAAATGCTGGCAGTAAAACTAGCAATCCAGAATTTCAGACCATTCCTCAAAGAAGGCCATTTAATGATAAGGACAGACAACACCACTGTCATGTGGTACATCAACAAACAGGGAGGCACTCATTCATACCCCCTATGCTGAAGGACTCTGGACCTATGGAATATGGCTCTGAGCTACAACATCCAGTTACAGGCAATATTTGTACCGGGAAAAGAAAACATCCTAGCAGACATGTTAAGCAGAACTACCTCGGATGCTCACGAATGGATGCTACACCCGGACATCTTCAAGGCCATCACAAAGAAATGGGGAATGCCACAAATAGAACTATTCGCATCCCCACTCAATCACCAGCTCAAGAAATTCTGCACAAGGACATACCACCCACTTGCATGGAAGGTGGACTCTCTATCCTTCAGTTGGAAAGGCCTGACAGCATATGCATTTCCACCTCTTCATTTGATGCACAAGGTACTACTGAAAATCAAAGAGGAACGTCCAAGGATAATTCTGATAGCTCCAAATTGGCCAAGACAACACTGGTATCCATTGCTAAGGAGCATGTCTCGGGGGAGAACGTGGACACTACCCCTGATGCCTTTGATGTTAACTCAGAACGACTACAACATCATGCATCCAAACCTAAAAACTCTGCAACTGACTGCCTGGAACATTACATAACAGCAACTAACCCAGATTTATCCCAAAGGGTTAAAGACATTATCCTTGAGGCCGCAGACCTTCAACAAGAAGGAACTATGCAGGAAAATGGAAAAGGTTTGTCATTTGGAGTACTGAAAGAGGAAAAGATGTGTCAAACATAGATATTGCTAACATCCTGGAGTACTTGGCAGAGCTTCTCCATACAGGCCTGTCCTATTCCTCCATCAAGATACATGCATCAGCTATTTCTGCAGAATACAGCTTGATCCCCTGTCTTCTCACATCCTCTACTCAGGCAGTTCCTCAGAGGAATCAAGAATGTAAAACCTCCTAGGAAACCACCATTACCAGCATGGGACTTGAACTTTGTGCTAGAAAAATTGACACTCCCTCCATTTGAACCAGCAGCAACAGCAGATCTTCAACACCTATCCTGGAAAACTGCTTTCCTACTGGCAATTACTTCAGCAAGAAGGGTTTCGGAACTACAGGCCTTAATGGCAGTACAACCCTTCCTAATCTTCCATCAAGATAGAGTGTCCATGAGAACTAATCCTACATTTATGCCTAAGGTGGTATCCAGAGTGTCTCTAAACCAGGCAATCCACCTACCTACCTTCTTTCCCAATCCACAGAACAGGGGGAAAGACTGCTGCATACCTTGATGTACATAGACAGTTGCTACTACCTGGACAGAACCAAGGGCAATAGAAAAACTGACCAGCTTTTAGTAGCTTATGCAACAGGAAGGGAAGGAAAAGCAATTTCCAAACAGACAATCTCCAAGTGGATAGGAAATTGCATAAGATTCTGTTACTCCTACCATGGAAAGCAAATTCCACAGAACATAAGACTTCACTCTACAAGGGCTACAGCCACTACCACAGCTTTCTTACGAGGAGTGGCTACCAAGGACATTATTGAGGCGGCTACTTGGACCTCCGTGCATACATTTGCCAAGCATTACAACTTACCTCTATACTCTAGATCCCGAGCAGGGTTTGCCACTGCTGTATTGCAAGGGATCCTAACTACACCATAATTCTTCTTCTTCCTCCTCCCCTAGTTTGGCTATGGTATTCTACCCATTTGTTATGACTGCAGATGCATCCTTGAAGGACATAGTACAGTTTTGTACCTACCATAAATGTAGATGTCCGAACAGGATAGCATCTGCAGTCAGGATTACCCACCCTCCTTCCCCTCTGTGGTACTCCTAGGGTATTTACCCTCCTAATAGCTAGCTAGGGGGGGATCTCTTATGGTGTATTTGTTTGTATATATGTACATACATGCTTATTTTTTGTGTTTGCCTACTATTTTTTTTGGAAACATTGGCATTTACCCAAAATTTAGTTTTCCAAGAGGGCAACTGGCATCTGGGGCAAGAAACACTGAGGAAAATGGCGTCGGCTGATGCCTTTATACCCGAAGACCAGCAGAGATGACGTCGGGTGAAGTGCGACACCAGCCGAGGCCAGACCCAGACTTTGGAATCCGGCCGACCGAAGGGCTGCCTGACGACAGGACAACCCATTTGTTATGACTGCAGATGCTATCCTGTTCGGACATCTACATTTATGGTAGGTACAAAACTGTACTTTGCCTGCCATAGCTGTTGTAAAGATGCACTGCTTTGCCCAATGGTAGGTGATATCTCTCTTGGAGGTGCTGAGTCATCCCACCTCGCTTAACATTTCATGCCATCTGTTCACAGACACTGTAAAATATGTAACACTACCAGCAGCCTGGTTGTAGAAAGCTGGAACAAGATGACAAATTCCTCGGCTCGAACAAAAAATGTTTATTTAAAAAAAAAAACACCGTATATCACTAGTTAAGCGCTTTCATCTGATATAGCCAGACTTCCTCAGAACAACTAAAAGGTGGTTCTGAATTATTTAAATAACCTTTTAGGCGCCAAATTCAAAGTTTACATTTAAACAGACAGTACTCTAAAAATCATTTTAAAAACCATAAACACAATTATACTAACTACTTTAAAACCATACTCTAATATAAATGTATACATTGAATGTACTACTAAATATAAAATCAAATCATATATGAATGTATATGTAAACGTGCACATTTATTTATAAAAAACAAATACTATCATTAAAATATGTGCTGGTGTAATATTATATAAACTTAATACCCTGTATAATGTAACATTTAGAACCTATCTAATGTACTGATGGTGTAAAATATATAATAGAAAATAAAAAAAGCATATTAATAATACAGAAAATGACCATATACATTTTTCACAAAAAATAATAAAAAAGAATAATGAATAACCACTAACCATGAATGACTGGTAATATAGTAATCTAAAACCTACTAAACTACTTAACCATAATTAAAAAAGGCTTAATACATTTTATATATTTGAATTTGGTGCCTAAAAGGTTATTTAAATAATTCAGAACCACCTTTTAGTTGTTCTGAGGAAGTCTGGCTATATCAGATGAAAGCGCTTAACTAGTGATATACGGTGTTTTTTTTTTTAAATAAACATTTTTTGTTCTAGCCGAGGAGTTTGTCATCTTGTTCCAGCTTTCTACACCCAGGCTGTTGGTGTTGTTACATATTTTACATTGTCGCTTTGTTCACAGACACAGTGAACCATTACCATGTGGACAGGAATGACATGCAAAATATTGTGGACATGGTGGCCTCATCTGCATCCCTGTGGGAGTTGTGGAGTACATATTTGGCTTTACATATATTAGCTACAAGAATATTTCAGTGACCTACTGGGGACACAGTAGTGGTATCTCACACATGTGCCTCACAAATACTCCATCAATTTCTCATTGCCGTGCGTTGGGATGTGGAGGAGCATGAAAGACCCAGAAGAGAGAGCCAACACCATATGAGACTTCTAGAAAATAATGGCAGACAGTCTCAAAACTGTGTGTAATGTCTGAGTTGATTTTAAGTTATATAATTATAGTGATTGTGGTTTGAATGTTGAAGTGGCTGAACTGCTGTGAAAAGGATTTAATTTTTTACCAACCCAAAGAGCAAATATTGTTGAGGGATTTAGCCTCATTGGACTTCTGTTTGCATCAGAGTAGTATTTTTAACCACCTGCTATGTCCCTTACTGGTTGTATTTGAGAGGATTTGTGAATTTAATTTGATAAAACTGCTGGTTGACTACAGACAAATAGAACAATATAAGCTAAATAAAAGTGAGCAAAGTTTACTTAAAATTGTGCTCTGATAAGAATTTGAAAGTTATGAAACTGGATAAGGATGGCAGGGTGGTTGTTAGGAATAAGAATGATTATGTTAATAAAATGAACATACTGTTATGTAATGATACCTATGAGTAAGTTTCTGTTAATAATGTGAACATTTTGTGTCCTAAAATTAAACGTATTGATGATTTGTTTTCCCAAGGGCAAATCACAAAAGAAGTTAAATTTTATTTGAATGTTTCATTTACAGTTGTACTGTGTATATTTGGCATACCTAAACTGCATAAATGTTTGAGGGCTCCTCCATTTATACCCATTGTAAATGCTGGTAGATCTAGGACTTACCATTTAGTGAAGTCTATAGCTCTTACGTTAAAGCATGCTGTATGATCATTTGCTTAGAGACTCCTAGGACTTTTTAAACAAGTTGAGGGGAGTGCGATTTGATCAAAATGTTATTTTTACTAATATTGATGTTAAGGATTTGTATAGTGCTATCCCCACTAGGGGGGATTGGTTTGGTTCAATTAATTTTTGGTGGAGAGTACTAGCTTATCTGAAAATGGTATAAATATTTTAACTGCACAGATGGAGTTAGTTGTAGAGGGTAAATGTTTTTACTTTTTTTTTTGTAAATATTTTTATTCATTTCCAAAAATAAGAAAACATGAATGCAGGTTATTTATGACAGTGAAGTATTTACATATTATTTAAAAAAGGTTGGCTAAAACCTCTAAACAGATATCAAACATTAAAACCAAAATAAAGTATTTACAAGGGTGTCTATTGTTGGCATATAATTGACTTTCTATACAATTGTTTCCTGATTATAATCTGCTACAGTCATTACTCTCCAGTATTTCAGTTACTTTTTGCCATGCTATATATAATGATGTAGTTCTTTCAGTTCTTTCTTTAATAGTGTTCATTTCCAATTGTGATACTGCTGACACCATATTCATGAATTGCTTAAAAGTTGGAGAAGCTTTGGATTTCCAGTTTGATGTAATGTTCTTCCTTGCAATGGCTCGGAGAGTCCACAAGATTACATATTTTGTTCTTGGTACACAGTCAGGTGCAGGTGCATTAAACAAAATAATAGATTTGGAAATATGGACTTTTTTCATTGAATACCATTTGCAGAAAATAATTTATTTTATCCCAATATGGTTTAATCAACTGGTATTCATAGAACATATGTTGCCAGTCTGCTTTTATTGATAAATCATATTTCCAGCAGCCAATATTTTTCTTAAACATAAGTTCCATTTTATGAGGGGTTACATAAGATCTGTGTATGAATTGCCATGTAAAGAGTCTCCAATGTAGTGAAAGTGATGTCTGCTTTGGAGAGAAAAGAATTATTTTTTTTTCTCTGTCATTTGGCACATGTCCATTAATTGATCTATAATAATTCCATATTTTGTTATTATTATAAGTTTTTATTTTTTTGTTTGTTTTATAAATAGATGATAAGTATCCCTTTCCAGTAATGTGTTGATTCATTAGTAATATTATATGTTCTATAAGATTAGAAACATCCTGTCTTATTGATGGTTGCATTGTTTCTTGTTTGCTTAATATATACTGTCTTAATTCTTGTACATGTAGCCATGACCTATTTTCCATATTTAATTTCCATTTAATTTGGTCTATTGTCAGAAGTTTTCCAGAGTTTACCAATTTATGCCAATATATTAATCCCTCTTCTTTAAGCATGTTGACTACTTCTATATCAAATGTTATTATATTACCTTGTGTGTACACTACTGGATATAATAAAAATGACCATGCTTTAATATCAGGATTGCTATTAATAAGATTTTGAAAATTTTTTAATGTATAAGTAATGTATTTGGAACTTATATTTTTATACTTATGTATCATCATATATTCCGTCATCAGCCATCGAAAATTGTTTGGTATGAAATCGGTATAATTATTTGCTACTACAAATCCTGATTTTAACCAGATTCTCTCATGAACTAGCTTCCATTTTGATGTATATTTTTTTATTTAGCCATAATTATATTGTTTTAATAACAGATGAATGCAAATATACTTCTATGTCTGGTAAACCTATGCCACCCATAGCCCAGTCATCTAGATGATATTTCATAGCTATCCTTGTTTTTTTTGGATACCATAGGAATCTTACCATTAAATCATTTAATTGTTTTAAGTGCGATTTAGCTGGTGGCAAAGAACAAGCTTGTATAAGATAAAGAATTTTTGGAAATATGATAATTTTAATTATATAGAGCCTTTCTTCCATTGAAAAGAAGAACTTATTCCATCTTTGTTTGAGATTTTTAATATTATTTAAGGTCTCTTTATAATTTGTTTCAATTGTAGTGTCTGGGTTGTTAGTTATTATAATTCCCAAGTATTTAATTGTATTATCGGTGGGGATATATTTATGGTATTTTTTATTAGTATTTATAAGCATTACATTTATTTTGTTCTCATTAAATTTAAGACTCAAAACATTTTGAAAGTTTTGAATTGAGTCCCATAATGCTTTTAAAGAACTATTATTATTCATTAAGATAATTAAAATATCATCAGCAAAGAGTTGAATTTTAAGCTCTAGGCTGTTGTCTAATTGTATTCCTTCAATATTTTTATCCATACGTATATTATTTGCTAGGGGTTCATTGACTAGCGCAAACAATAATGGAGAAAGAGGGCAGCCTTGTTTGTGCCCTTTGTTATTTTAATAGATTTAGACAGACAAGATCCCAGTTTTATATAAGCCAATGATTTTTCATATAATGATTTTATTAACAAGGTGAAGTTGTTTGAGAAGCCATATTCTTCTGAAACTAACCATAAATAATCCTAGTTCACTGAATCAAATGTGCTATTTATGTCTAAACTAATAACATTCATTTTGTTTTTTGTGACATTACTTTGAGGGACAGTATTTACCGGAAAGGGTGTAGCAGTGGAGGCAGCATGCACCCCATATTTATTACTATAGTTATGTTACACTGAGAGAAAAATATTTTCAATAGTGATTTTAGGAATTCCTGGTTATTAAATGCATGCTTTTTGGATGATATATGTATTATGTGGAATGATACCTTTATTTGAAATTATTTATTGACTATATTCACTCATCAACTTCCTTTTTAAAATTTACATAAATTGTGGTAATGATAAATGTAACTATTTGGATGTATAGGTTTGTAGAAGTAGAAATGGGACTGGGTTAATGTCTAACATGTATAGATAACCTACATACTCTAATGCCTTGTTGCATAACTCTAGTTGGCATCCCTTTCATCAGAAAAAAGCTGTAGTGAAAGGACAATATGTATGACTGACTATGATGCTAACGGGCTTTGAATTATTTTTGAATGAATGTAGCAAAGTGATGGTGATGTTTACGGCAGCTGATTATAAATATTTGCTGTGAGGTAACTAAAAAGAGAGAGAGGAAGGGGTTTACAAACCATTGCTAACAACAGTAGAAAAATTAATTCCTAACAAGATTAATGCTAAGAGCTATGAATTAATGCGTTCTTTAATGTTGATTTTTAATATTGATATTGAGGGTATTAAACAGGTTATAGATAAAAACTGGTTAATTTTTTCTGCGAATAATGTTGTTAATGAGGTATTAGGTAAAAAAGCTTGGATTATTTACAAGAGAGCCAAATCTATAAAACTATTACTGGAGCTGAATGAAGATTTGAGTAAATGGGCTCCTAATAGATAGAGAGGTACATGTTGATCGTGTTCACAGTGCCAACGTTTGATGGTTGAAGATATCATGAGGTAGAATAATAATATAATATAATTAGAGCTACATTTTACTACAGTTACAATATGATTGGAATTATGTACTTGGCATTGTGTTAACAATATCTTAGTTTTTTTGTTGGTGAGATGGTTAAAAAATTTAAGTAATGAATATATGAGCATTTATATGAGATTTCACATAGTAATGTGAACAGTGCTGTGTATTAATATATCGGCCAATTTCCTCATTACCATTTTTTATTTTTTGGATTGAACAAGGTAATTAAAAGCATGAGGGGTTGACCTTGGAAGGACTTAGTTGATTATGCTGAACTTAAATGGCAAATTAGATAGAATGTATACAGTCATCCTGGGTTAAACAGGATGTTGTCTATTGGGAGTACTTTGAAGTTAAAATTGTACAAGGTGTTAAATGTAACGATGAGGTTGTGAGAAGTTATTTATTTTATGTAGTATGTGTGTTAAAGTGAAATAATCTCAGTTGTTTTTCAAGATAGACTTTTTTTCTGTAATTTAATTGTGATTTCTTAATTGGTTTTGAGTTACTTTGTAAAATTTTGAATATTGCTATTTATAAAATGAACTAATATGGTAATGTCTCTTTGAGTAGTAAATGATTTTTGATTGGTGGATGAGCAACTTTCTGGATACGCTGTAGATTCAAATAGTGTGAAATAGGAGTTTGTAAATATTCTGAATAAGTCCTGAGATTCGGGACAAAATTGCTTAATAATGTTTTCAATAAAGTTTTAGTGGTCTTACAGATGTGATATACCCATTTTTATTTTAAATGTTTTATGTGGTGCAGGTTCTAAGTTTGATGACATAATAGCTCCACCTGGCTAACTGGGAAGGAGGTATGTGAATTGCAAAGGGTATCACTCTATCAAGCTCCAGGTGGTCTGTAGTACACAAGGTGTCATCTGTATTATGGGCGCAGACCTGGCAGTTTTCATGACTCTCATATGTAGCACATCTGTGACCTTTACCAAACAGTTTGTGAAGGGTGATTTTCCACATAGACGTCTTTATGATGGTGCTGGATATGCTCTGAAACCCTGGCAAATCACACACATTAGAAATCTACACATTCAAACTGACCAGGGGTACAACAATATACTACTGCAAACCATAAACATTATAGAGAATTTGTTAGGGCTGCTGAATCCACCCTTTCACTGTCTGGATCCATCCTGGGGCGCCCTGCAGTATGACTCCACCTCATGTATGAAAATACTGACCATTTGTGCTATGCTACTCAATATTATAGGAAACAGTTATAGCAGTGTGTGGCCTCTTGTAGTCCAGCAGTTCTCAGCACCACCGACAGGCAAGGACTTAGAGAAAGGGCCAGGAACAGGATGAACATATCCTGTGCCTTCACACATATTGAAGACCATGTGCCTTCATGGTGGCCCTGCACATAAGTTGGGTTGCAGCCACTGACTCACCAACTTTAGGGGAGGATAGTAACCATATCTCTGGTGAGCACCATTACCATCCCCCTGTGTGGACCTCCCTACCCACAAGTGCTAGGGCAGATTTAAACATCTATCTACTGGGGCCAGCACACTTCCCTGATCTATAGTTTCCCCATCCACCTGTCCTGTCTCAGATGTTTGTTTATTTTGAGTATCAGCAGGCAACTGTTCTATATGCCTGGATTGTCTAGGGGATGTGACAGTAACACTCCGTGTGTCAAACACACACCCTGCAGTTCCTGACTGTGCAGTTTCTCCCCATCATCATTATCAGAGGATATACAACCTCCAACATCAGATGGGGACAGTTCCACAGTGCTGTAAAGAATTATCTGTGAGTACACCAAACAAAAAATAAATGTGTAAGTATGAACTATCACCACAACTACAAATGCTAATAATGTCTTTACAACAGTAAAAATATGATAAAAACGAATACACCTAGATGTGCATGGCACTTATATCCCCAATGTACTGTATACCATAAGTCAGACAGATTTAATCATTTAATGAATATTATACTGAATATGAGTTAAGGGGGAGTTGCAGCTATTGATACTATGAAGTATGACCAGATAACTGGGGCATATGCAGTTGAAACTCTCTGCGGTCTGTCCAGCTCTGTCCTAATCTTCAGCACCATATTGTGGAACTTTGTGGACGTGGTAATGTTTTTAAACAAGGCCAGGAACGCCTGTCTTTGTAAGAGGTGGCTTTGTCAATGGCTGCCACCATTTGTCCTTGGTTCAAGTGCCATGGCTTCTTCTTGGTGGATGGCAGCATGGATTATACCCATTGTCCTGTAACAGACCTAGTCATAGTTGTGGTCCTGACCACTCACCATGTTTACATTGTTGAACATTTCAAGGGCTGGTTAGTAGCATGGAAAGCAAAGAGCTATCCGCCATGGAGATGGCGGGCCCATTGTACCATCTTACTCTCTGCATATGTAAATTTAGGTTTGTGGGTAGATATGGATGGGTCACCAGTTGCAGCACTTTACTTCTGGCCCTGATTTTTAGTCATTGCTGTGTTGGTACGGCAAATTGGGGAATTAACAGCTTTGTTCTTGCATGGACCTCACAAATTTGTACAGGTCTCTTATCCTACTATGCTATATATTAGCCTTAAGTTATACCTGATAGATATCTGTACCCAAAAAAAAAATGTAAGTAATTGTCAGGCATGGTATGTGTATTCAGCAGAAATTCCCCAATAAAAGAACTGACCATTACAGAACCACAGTTAATAAGGTTGTGCCTATTGAAATCTGTACAAGGCACACAACAGTAAAACAGTAATAAACATTTACTCAGAATTGAACCTGGGTGGTGTCTCCCATGTAACTTAACTATCTTCCAGGCTGCCACTTGCACTGTACTTGCAATGTACCCCTTAATACACATTTGGCCCACACATTGTAAACCTGCTGACAAACTGGTTCCCTTCCCTACAGGCATTAAGATGTAGGAACAGGCAAAGTTAATGTCTTATAACTGAATTAATATGTAAAAAGAAACTGAATTAATATGTAAAAAGAAACACTTACCTTAGATCAGCTGATATCTAACTTAGAAAGAGAGCTTTAAGCAAAAGTAGGTTGCAAGATTCAAACACCATTCACAGTTTTCTTCCATACATCGATAACATTGTAGGCTTCTTGTCATACTTATATCATGCTTATTCAACCCTCTTGGGCACAATGACAATGCTAATTAGTGCTCATCTCATTATCTTTTCGAACTCACTCAGTTTGTGCAGTGAGCACACCTGGTAACATTGTGAAGATTCCTACATGATGTTGTGCACACACCTGAGCCTCTGCAGCCAGCTCCATGCATGCCTGGGAAGCCCATTATTATAAGGGGTGAAGGAATTATCAAGCTAACGTTGACCATCTGAAGATAGAATTACTGTAGAGCGTGTATTTTCAAGAGCATACCGAGGGATGGGAGGGCTGCTATCTTTCAAATCTTAAAGTGCCATTGGAACCATAGTAATACTGTACTTATTTTTCCTACTGTATCATCAACCTCTTAAATAAGATGCCACTTGATGCCAGTTATTGCACAAAGACCAGGACATGTTTTGGGCACTAGTTCTCTTTCATTTTTCCATTGATCTGTCAAGGTGAGACAGTATGGCTGGCAAAAGTGAGGGTAATAGCCCTTTTAAATCATCGAGGTGATGGGAGGAGAAGTACAAAACTTTTCTGGCCATCTTCCATAAGGAGTATAGCCAGGGACTCCTGATAGAGAGATTTACAGGTCACAGTATAAAATGGATACCTGGAATATTTTGGTCAAGAGTGTCACCCATGCTACTGGCATCCCATTTGGTGGGTGGGTGGGGGGGGGGCAACAGTACCATTGCCACTATAGTGACATGAATCATTGCAAGTCTGATCTCCTTAGAGGATAGGAGGATTAAGTTAAGGCATATATACCACCTCTACTGTAAGTATAAAGTTGTTTATAAAACCAAATGACCTGCCACTATGTGCCACCATCCAATTTTTCATTACGTCTTTTTTGGGTCTATGACCATCGATCAAATAGAATAAATATCGAATGGCTAATCATCAAACACAATTCATTAAATGTTCGCTTCAATGAATGCATGAGATGGGGAAAGTAGTTGGCCAACACTTCCCTGTGTCACACACCACAGTATTTCAAACCCACCCAGGTGGGGGGGACTTCACCCACCACACCCCCATAACTATATATACCAAGTTCGAGATCGTCCTACAGTGGGGAAAAGAACAAATTTCCTGATGTTGGCCAACTACTTTCATGTGCTTTAGCAATTAGTTCACTGCTAAAGACAATGCAGAAGGCTTCAAAGTGCAGACATTTTGTCTCTGGTTGCATTGAGGCTTGTGAGATTCAATCTTTTTAGCTTATACCAAGTAATTTAATTTCAAACTATTTTTCAAAGTTAGCTGGACTAAGATTAACCTGTTCTCCTCCAGTATCCTCTGTTACAATGTATTCATTTCCGTGGTTACCATACAGTCTGACATACAGGTATCCTTCTTTTTCTGTCCAGCAGGACTCACTATTGGTACACTTTTTTAGCACAAGCAACTTTAAAAATACATTTTCAACACAAGCACCTGTACAAATCAGTTTGATGCACAAATGACATCTAATTCTTTACACAACACCAGCTAGCTGTGCTGGTATCTGTTGCACATCCACTGCCCTTCTTCTGGCATAGCTGGCAATACCTCACATCGCCCCAGAGAGTTGTGCTCCTATTGCACCTCCAGCTTGCTCATGACTTGTTTGCTCCCTTTTTGTTCTGCCCTCTACTTCCTTCCCTTTTTCATTTCTGTCCTAATCTCCCATTTCCAACCCTTAATCTGGTCAAACATAGATAAACGCACTCCAAACAGCCCAAAAAAGCTTCTAAATCACTTCTCTTTTCGTGATTACGCTGTACATGACAATTGGTGGAGAGTACCATCAGTGCCCATATACAACCGACGAGATGTGCCACTGCTCGTGTACAGCAATACCGAAGTCTAACTGGTAGCATGCCATCATTCGCACAAGAAAGGTGAATGCAGTTGTGCTGCAGTAGGCAAAACTAAAAAAGGCTAAAGTTTATGCCTTTTCTGTGGCTCACTTTGCTCATGAAGGGATTTGTATACAGTCAGTACAATGGGTGGAGGGTTCTAATCCCCTGAGGGTTGTTTGCTTGTTTTACAGATTTCAGCACTCAGTCTGTAAATGTCTAACATTCCCCTGAAATTTATTTTCCTAACACCTTCAGTTTGACTGCTAGGGTGGCGTATCCTGAGAATTCACTGATAAAGAGAATATCACTAACAAATACATGGGTTGAAATCCATTGATGCCTGCATTTCCTTTTTTTGCTGTCAGTCTGCAAATGCATAATATTTCTCTGATATTTCTTCTCCTGACTCCTCCATTGTAATCCATGCTCTGACTTACCTTGTTAAGGATCTGGGGGTATAATGCAAGAGGACAGAGCTGATGGGTTAGCTCCCCTCAAGGTTGAATATTTTCTTTTTTATTGACATTAACATTATAGTACAGATACACTGATCAAACTCTGATGTTATCAGGACTGGTATAGGTGGACACATCATCTTTTTTACTGTATCCCACATCATGTGGGTGGGTGGGAGGGTGGCTTAATGGTTAAGGTGTTTGCCTTACAAACACAAGGTACAGGGTTTGAATCTCACAGGGGATAATTGGCTAGGCTTAAAATGGCTCGCAAGGGCAGTTAGCCTACTACTAATCTATGATCCTATGATCCTATGTGTCTGTATTTCAAACACTTCCACATTCCAGTATTGTCATACCCCCTTCTTCAGTGTGTTTTGCAGTCCTGCTTTGGTCATCACCTCCCTTTGCAATCATCTTTTCGTTTCTGTGGTTTCTTTTGCTCTAGTGAAACCTATGCACTCTATCCTCAGCCATCCTTGACATTTTCCATTTCATAGAAAATTACTTTGCATATTTCATTTATTTATTTAACATTTGTTGACACGGAAAGTCAGACTAGGACAGAGTCTATTTTTAACGGAGGCCCGGGGAGAAACGCTCCAGTGGCATGTCTTTGGAATGTGGGAGGAAACCAGAGTACCCTGAGGAAAGCCACAGAAACTCAGAGAGGACACAGAGACTCTGCACAGAGGGCACCCCAGCTGAGCATCGAACTGGAGAACTTCTTGCTGGGAGGCGACAACATTAACCACTGCACCACTGTGCTACTCTTTAAGTTTTGCTTTAAGTTACAGCAAAACATCTGCAACATAGCTTTTAAACGCCTTTATTGAATTATCACTTGTGGCATAGGCCAACTTACATTTATATAAAAATAATCAAACCATGTCAACAAACATTATACATCACATATGCTGTTATATATCCATTAATCTAAGCAACACTTCATAAATTATTCAATGCCTGCTTTCTCTTAAACCTCACTCCTCCTCCAAAACATTTTTTCTGCAAGTGTTGTTCCCACCATTTCCATTTTTTTTCTGTGTAATTTACTCCTGTCCTTTTCTAACAGTCTCACTTTCTATTCTTTTATCCCTGTTACAGTATTCAGTACTTCAAATATATATATATATATATATATATATATATATATATATATATATATATATATATATATATATATATATATATATTACATTTTGATTTCCATTTTCTAGTAATTGCTTTTTTGTCAGACAAGAGAATTAAACTTAACAAGGTCTTACTATGTCTAGGAAATTCAGATCCTGTATCCCAGCTTAAAAAAAAAATAATAATAATTTCCTTAGTTACACCCATTTGGTCACCCACTGCTCATGACAGAGTACTCTGTAGGGAATTTTTAAAGGCTGCCAACTCATTACACTCACTAAACATATATTGCCACTTACCTCTTTCTTCCCCATCACACCAACATTTGCCATCTACCAGATGTAAATTTCTTTATAGTCTTCTTGCGGTATAAAAGTATCTATGCAAACACTTCCAGGCAAAATCCTAAATCCTCTAGAGCTTGTTGCATATCTGGGGCCCATACATGTTTCCTCCCATTGTTTCTTTATGAATTGCATATCTAATCTCTCTTCCCAATCTGTTCTGACCTCTTCTGATCGATTCCTATAGTTATCTTGCAATATTTTATATGCCCTACTAATTATCCTTTTTTAACAGCAGCTTTTGTTCTGGATTCAACTAAAAACTGAAGAAGAGCAGGTCTTTCATGTAGGATTCCCCTCTCCCTTTCTCTTTGTCTATAATATCAATCCCCGATAGGGAAGGCAATCACTAGCCTGCAATCCAAATGTCTTCTTGGCATCTTCCAATTCTATTACATTTCCTTTTCTCTTTATTTGTTCCAATTACTTTGGTTCCTGTGCCATCTTCCTCCAGTAATTCCAGGCCCCCCTTGTACATTCACTTTACCCCTTATTGCAGTCATTCCTATCAGCAGAATGTCATTTCTCCATTCCCATATTGGCTTGGTTCTTAGTACATTTTCTGTTTATGAATATAATATTCTGTATGAGTGTTGTTATTCTCCTTAAGAATCTGCATCGAAAATCCCATTCCTTTCTTATTTCTTGAATTACCCGACTGCTTTATCATCATCCCTTTTCACTTTAAATTGTAGCTTTCTGCTTGTGTTATGTGTAATAGCTGTCAATATGTAGCTGTAAAATATCCCTTCAAATCAGGTAATCCTAAACTTCATTGTTCTGTTGTGAGGATCAGTTTATCCCACTTGACTCTTGACCTCTTCTCCTCCCAAATAAAATCTTTCAACTCTTTATTAATTACTATGCACAATTTCTCCTGTGGTTGACACACATATCCCTGACCTGGGTATAAAACTAAAGAGATTAAAAGCATTTTTACTCCTTGTATCTTGTTATCCATATCCATAGGCAAGAGCTTCCAGTTTCTCAGTTTTTGTATTATCTTTTCTGTAGTCTCTTCCCACATATCCTTAGTTGCCATAACAAATCCTTTTTAATCCATACACCTAAATACTTCAATGTTAGGTAGTCCGATCTCACCTTCATTTTTACATATGGGTTCAGAGCTGATCCTCAGCTCCGACTCGGCCGATTTACAAGCTGGAAGACTTCTGGTTGGCTCGTGGCTAAGCAGTTATCTCATGGAGCACCAGTACATTCCCCAGATCTCGTTTGCCGTGTTGACAAGTTCGGTTGTGCTTCTCTTGGCTCTGGCTAAGTTTTTCAAAATTCTTTATATTGTATCATATTCAATGCTTTATTAAAACCTTTATTGTATATTTAGTGTTGCTAATATATTAGTCATTTGTATTGCTTGCCCTTTTTGAGTGCAAATTAGTTTACTAGTGGTTATTGGTATCCTGTGTGCCAGTTAGTTTTAGGCGCCATTGTGCATTTTTTATTATCAGGTAGAATTTTTGGCGATTTTCCGCTCTTAGTCAACAGGAGCTCCTGTTGTCTTGTCTGTTGTTATTCTGATCTTTTTTGATCCCGTTGGCAGTTAGTTTCTGCTATTTTGACATTGTTTGTTTTGGCAGGGATCCTCTTGTGAATTTACTAGGATTGCAAGTATACTACCTGTTTGTAGGAATATAGAGATTTATTGTGTCATTTACGGTTTCTCTTGTGTGCATTCCTTTCCTTTCTTGTCTGTTTAAGTTAGAAGACCTAGTTTCACTACACCGGGCTAGGCTCGTTTAAGTTAGAGGACCTAGTCCTCGTGTAACCCCTTCTTAGGGCTAGGCCCGTTTTAGTTAGAGGGCCTAGTTCTCCTTCTTTTTCTCCTTTTCAATCTCTCTGGGTTGTGTGTGTGTAATATGTCTAAGGAAAGTAAGGAGCCTCGGGGTTCAAAAAGTGCATGAAATGCTCCCAAAAGATGTCCTTAATGGATGGCCACAGTAGCTGTATCTACTGCCTAGGGGCCATCCACTTACAGGAATCATGTTTATTCTGCCATGCTTTCTCTCCTAGAGTGTTATAGGCGAGAAAGAACAAACTCATACTCAAGGGTCTGTTGAAACCATGCCTTGAGGAAGCACTTTCCAATTCTTCGGCTTCCTCTTAGTCTGGGAAATCAAAATCTTCAAAAAAGGCCTTCTCCGGCACCATCTGGTGTCTCGGAGCCACCTCCTAAACAGTCAAAACAATCCAAATCTGCCTCCTCGACTCCTCAGCCTTTGGAGCTGAAGGAGAGCATCATGGTGGTGTCAGAGTCGGTTACAGGTGTTTCAGACCCAATCTCTGAACCTATTGATACAGCAGTTGACTCTGCTACTCGAAGTCGATCTGTAAGCTCCCTACCGGTTTTCGTAACAATTAAGCCTCCAGTGCCCCCCAGGTCACGATCC
Organism: Protopterus annectens; assembly: GCF_019279795.1. NCBI lineage: Eukaryota > Metazoa > Chordata > Ceratodontiformes > Protopteridae > Protopterus > Protopterus annectens. Next base: position 975,015,601 of record NC_056744.1, read on the forward strand.
CCTACTATGTCTTCCAGGTCTTCCAGGAGCCTTTCAGAAGAAGATGTGGAGAGGGTAGTGCTGAGACTCCTGAAGTCGTCTGCCTTACCAAAATTATTGTTGGCTCCGACCCAGTCGTCTCCGGAGCCACTTGGCCCAACTTTTCCCTTGTCTGCTATTCCTCCTCCGAGCCATACCAGCCTTTCAGAGCTGGAGTGCTTGGTGCCAACAGAGGAAATGCCGGCTCCAGCTCACCTTGTTGCTGCGTTGGAGCTGGGTTCGGCTCTGACATGCTCGGTGCCATCTGTCGTGTCCAGGGGCCGAAGCACTCCTGTTGGCACTGACAGGGAGGGTTAGAATCGATCTTCTTCAGTTCTGAGCCTTCCTCTTGGTGCTTCGGCCAGGGTGAGCTCGGACCTTGCATCTGTCTTGAAGCTGACATTTCTGGCTCTGACGCTGACCCTCATCTCTTCGAAGCTGGAGAGGTCGGCGTTTGAGATGATGAGGAGCATGCTGTCTCATTCTCCAGCTCCTACCAGTTGCACCAGAACTCTTCCCCCTAGAGCACCTTCAGTCTCAGCCCCTACTCTCTCTGGAGACAGCAGAGACCCGCAGCCTCAGGAGCCATCGGCTGGTGGCCCCCACTCTTCCAAAGCTTCCCCTGAATATCCTTCTGAGGAGCCCCCCTGGAAGAGGTTATGTAAGAAGAAACATATTGACTCCCAGAATGAGTCTTTGACATTGAACGCTGACCTCGAGGAGTCAGAAGGGTCCCCCAAGTCGTCCTCTGATGATATATCCTTTGTGGACATTTTACAGATCCTTAGGCAGAGGTGCAACTGGCCCACTGTTAACCCGTCTGATGAGGAGTCTGTGTACCTGAAGGCTTTCGGGTCTCAACCTTCTGCCTCTTGGGTGTCTCCACCTTTTGACGATCTGATGGATCTAGTTAGTTGAAAGGTGTGGGATACTCCTGACACCGTGGAGCCAGTTCCCAGTAGACCAGATAAGTTCTTGTCTGCCCCTCCTGGCAAAGAGTTCCTGTCCAAGGTCATTCCCATAGATGCCATGGTGGTGGCAACGGCCACGAAGAAGGAGTTAGCGGAGACTTCCTCATCTGTTCATCACCAAACAAGGAGTCTCGACAGATGAACAGATTTGGGAAGCATATTTTTAGTTTAGTGGCCTTTACCCTTTGATCGCTGAACTATCTCACGCACTTCACGAGGTTGGAGAGAGATCTCCTCAAGGAGTTAGGAGATTCCATACAAGGTGCATGTACTGAGGGAGTTCCTGATAAGATTTCTACTCAGTTGTCCACCTTAAATTCTGTGGTTAAGTCCTCCATGCGACTTATCTCTTATGCTGCAGATGGAGCGAGTAGAGCAGCGGGTTCTGGAGTTGTCTTGAGGCTCCACTCCTGGATGCGCTTATGTAATTTTGCGGAACCATTCAAGTCTACTTTCACCGACGCCCTGTTTGATAGTTCCTTATTGTTTGGTTCCAAGGTGAAGGATACACTCACTCGGTGTGAGCAAGAAGGAGAGACGCTTTCTGCTGTGGGAGTGCATTTTACTGTCCCTACCAGACCATACCCCAAGGGTCAAAGGAGCGGTAAAATGTGGTTCAAGAAGTCCCATAGGGTCTTTCCTGACACACAGGGTGAATCCTCCTTCAGAGGCAGAGGAGGAGGAAATGGCAGATGTCGCCCTAGAGGCAGGGGCAGTCCGCAATACCAACAAGGCCGTGATTCCTTTTGAGGACGGCCTTATCAGCGCTCCTGATGTGGATCCCGACTGCGCTTCTCTAGGGCCGGTCGGGGGTCGTATTTCTTTGAACCAAGAAGCCTGGCTAAATATCACCCAAGACAAGTGGGTACAAAGAGTTGTTACCAGAGGCTATATCATACCCTTTTCCCTATCACCGTTTGTTCCCAAAAGGATCCCAGATGTAACCCCCCTCCCCAATCACAGGGATCAGGCAACTGTGGAGATCAACAAGTTGCTCTTAAAAAGAGTCATCCAGCCCTTCCCAACAGACCAGATAGGATCCAGAACTTACTCCAGGTTCTTTTTAGTTCCAAAACGAACCAGAGATTGGAGGCAAATATTGGACCTCAGCAGATTGAACGAATCAGTGAAGAAGGACATGTTTTGGATGGTAACACTGCAGTCTATACTCCCGTTGTTAGGGAAAGACTTTTGTATGTGCTCTCTGGATCTTCAGGACGCCTACTACCACATAAAGATGGACAAGGCGTCCAGAAGCCATCTATGCTTCCAGCTAGGAGTCAGTCACTATCAGTTTCGCGCTCTGCCCTTTGGTCTCACCACAGCCCCCAGGCTGTTCACCAAATGCATGGCAGTAGTGACAGCTCACCTGAGACGTCAGGGATTCCAGGTGTTTCTGTATTTGGACGACTGGCTCCTGACTGCCCCCACCAGGCATCTACTCCTCCAAAACAGAGACACCACAATTCAACTTTGTGCTCAGTTAGGGATCTCCATAAGTTGTAAAAATCTGCATTATTGCCCTCTCAATCTGTGATTTTTATAGGTGCAGAGGTAGACACAGTGAACATGACAGCTCGTCTCCTCACCGAAAGGGCACAGAACTTAATCTCCCAAGTTCAGTGTTTTCTCCCATTGTGAAAAGTCAAAGTGAAATGGGTTCTTCAGCTACCCGGGACTATGGCTTCCACAATTCTATTGATACCATTAGCCAGGTTGCACATGAGAATTCTCAAGTGGCTTCTGTCTTCCCAGTGGTCCTTCCAATCTCTCCCACTGAGTCATCCTATCCTGCTGATGGAATCATGCAAGAAGGACCTTCGTTGGTGGATAGCTCCCAATCAACTGACCATGGGTGCCCCCTTTGTTCTGGCCCAACCCATTGCCACTGTGACCACGGATGCCTCCCAGATTGGGTGGGGGTGGGGGCATTATTTCAGCAGGACTGTCCAAGGCACATGGTAAGAACATGAGGCTCATCTGCATATCAGTGTTCTGGAGATGAGGGTGGTGCTTCTGGTGTTGCAAGCACTTCAAGACCTTCTTCCTCTAGGGACAATTGCGATACAATCAGACAACATATCGGTGGTTTGGTATATCAACAAACTGGGCCGTACCAGATCTTACCCACTCTGTCGAGAGGCCATGCGAGTTTGGGAATGGGCCATTTCTTCCCAGTGCTTTCTGGTTGCAACGCACATTCCAGGGATGACCAACATGATAGCTGACAACCTCAGCCGGGCAATCCTAATGCCTCACAAGTGTTCTCTGAAACGGGAAACAGTGGATCAGATTTTCTGCAAAAGGGGACAGCCTTGCTGCGACCTTTTTGCCAGCCCAGTCAATACCAAATGCAGCAGCTATTTTTCCCTCATTCCCCCTCTGGGGGACTCTCCCAGAGATACTCTGGCTCACGATTGGCCCATGGGACTTCTGTATGCCTTTCCTCCAATCCCTCTCATTTCCAAAGTGATTCAGAAAGCCAGTCGGCTGGGAAGCAAGTTGATCCTCATTGCTCCTTCCTGGCCTCGTCAGGTCTGGTTCCCCTTCCTCGAGCCTCTCCTCCTGGACGATTCTTGGATTTTGGACCCAGCTCCAGATCTATTGGCTCACATGTCGGGTTCGCTACACCCCTCAATCCACACCTTCACATTGACAGCGTGGCTGCTCCATTTCCATCCATAGTCAGGCTTCATGATGTATCATCCTCAGTGTCACGTATTCTTATGTCCTCCCATAAACATTCAGCTAGGAGGCTGTATGGCAGTAAATGGAAAAGATTTTCTATTTGGGCACAGAGAATGAATGTAGATCCATACACTGCTTCTATCCCTGTGATTCTGGATTTTCTTTCTGAGCATTTTCAGCAAGGATCTGCCTCTGCCACTATCAGAGTCCAATTGGCGGCGATTTTTCATTATCACTTAGGTTTTCCAGATACCAATTTAATGTCTCATAAGATGTGCAAGGCCTTTTTGAAAGGGGCCACTGTATTGAGACCACCACTGCAAGAATCAGTGGCTTCTTGGGATTTAAATTTTGTGTTGTCCAAATTGACTTCTCCCCCCTTTGAACCTTCCCATTCATCTTCTCTAAAATTTTTGTCTTGGAAGACCTTATTTTTGGTAGCTATCACATCAGCTAGACAGGTATCGGAGCTACAGGCCTTGTCTATTAAGCCACTGTATTTGATTTTTCACAAAGATAGGGTGTCATTACGTACTAATCCCTCCTTTGTCCCCAAAGTTTGTTCTAATGCTACCTTAAACCAATCAATAGAACTCCCAGTTTTTTCCCTAACCACTGTATTGCAGCTGAGTACCGTTTTCATCAGCTAAACATTCATAGACAACTACGTTTTTATCTACAGCGGACTAAGGCTTTCAGGAAATCAGATCAATTATTCATTTCCTTTTCTGACTCTAGATTGGGCTTACCAGTTTCTAAAGTGACACAATCTAATTGGATTTCCAGTTGTATGGCCTTTATCTATGGCTCAGAGGGCAAACCTTTACCCTACAGGATCAAGGCTCATTCTACCAGGTCACTGTCTACCTCTGCAGCCTTTCAAGCCAGGGGACCACTTGATAATATTTGTGCAGCAGCTACGTGGGCTACCCCTCACACTTTTATTACACATTGCAAATTGGATTTGGCATCCAGGGGTAGAGCATCCTTTGGCTCCATGGTGCTCAAGAGTATTTTCCAATGAGCCACCCAAGAATAAGGCGCTAGGGACGCTGTCCCATATGTAAAAATGAAGGTGAGATCGGACTACCTAACATTAAGAAGTTATGTACTCACCATAACGTTCCATGGTGGTAGTCCATCTCACCCTTCATTTTTACCAACCCGCCCTCCTGCCCCCATCCTGGAAGATCTGGAAGTAATAATTTGGTTGCCCTTGGTTGGAGACCCTTTATTATTGGTTGTTTTTATGGTTGTTATTCTAGTGAGCAGCAGACAAGATCTGGGGATTGTACTGGTGCACCATGGGATACCTGCTTAGCCACAAGCCAACCAGAAGTCTTCCAGCTTGTAAATTGGCCGAGTCGGAGCCGAGGATCGGCTTCGAACCCATATGTAAAAATGAAGGGTGAGATGGACTACCTGCATGGAACGTTATGGTGAGTACATAACTTCTTAATGTTAAGTTGTCTATCTCGCCTTCATTCTTGCTGGATGGGTTCGGAGCCGACCTCGCCCGACTCGGCTCTAAAAGCTCGAGAGTTGGTTCCACCGGCTCGAGGCTCCCCTTATATCCCACAATGCTAGGCGAGAGTTACCTCAGATCTCGTTTGCCGCTACAGCTATCGAGGTGTTGGTTTTCTACCGGTTCTTGGTAAGTGACTTTCTAGTGTACTTAGTCTATTAAAACCCCTTTAAATTTAATATTTTTACGTATTTCCCTTAGTTTAGAGAAATTCTTATCCCCTTTCTTTAAAATTCCTGTTTTTTTCCCTCAAGAACTTTAAGTTCTTTCCTTGGGCCTTCAGGCCTCTTTTCCTTCCCTAGTGGAGAGTGTGTGTTATTTTTCTCTTAAAACCTAGTTAGTGGTTTATTATATATTTTAATTAGACAGGGTGTAATTAGTGTGTTTGTGACTGTGTGTGTGATTACACCTGTAGTTATGTCTAAAGAAGCAAAGGTCTCGGTTCAAGAAGTGTGATGCGTGCTGTCAGAAAATGTCTCTGACAGACGCTCACACTTCTTGTGTCTACTGTCTGGGACCTTTGCACCTGCAGGACTCCTGTGCTGTGTGCCATGGCTTCAGCCCCAGGGTCCTGCAGGAAAGAAAAAATAAATTGATTTTAAGGGGCTTACTCAAGCCAGAGGATTCCCTTTCTGTTTCTACAGGGAAGCCCTCTAAGGCATCTAGGTCTTCGGCTCCGACAACTGAGCCGAGACCTAAGGTTTCTAAACCTCTGCCTACATCGGCTCCGGCTGGAGCCGATGAGTCTCAGTCCACAGTTTCTGTGGTTCCCTCGGCTCCGGCTGGAGCCGAGGTATTAGAAGTTCCCGTGTCGGCTCCGACCAGACCTTCGGAGCCGACAACTAGGAAGAGGTCCAGGTCACCATCTCTTGGCTCCGTTCATTCGGCTCCAGGATCTCCCCTGCTGTCTGAACGGAGCCAAAGATCTCACTCCTCTAGGTCATCGAGGCTGTCGGATCATGACCTTCAGAGGGTAGTGAGTCGACTTCTTAAGTCCGAGGCACTGGCCCAGATGCTTCAGAGCCCGACTCATCAGTCGATGCCTGCCCGGTCCATCAATATATTCCTCCTTCGACTCTCTTGAGCTCGGGCGGGTCGTCGGAACCGAGACTGTGATAGCGTCGGAGCCGATACATTGTCTTCGGCTCCGTCGTCGGCTCCGATTTCTTCCTTGGAAGAATCTCGGCGCCGGACTTCCCTCGTCGGCTCCGAGGGGGTGAGTGGCATCGGACCCTTGTCCGACCCCCCTCTCCCTCTCGGTGCTTCGGCGCTGGTGAGTTCGGCTCCGACATCGACCTCGGAGCCATCACTGTCGGTGCCGAGGGAGGTTCTTAGCTTCTCGGAGTGGGGACCTCTGGCTTTGCCTGACAGGGGTGCATTCGAGGTCATGCGGAGTGTGTTAGAGCCTGGCTCTACTCCACAGTCGGCTCCGTCCGCCCCTCCCTCTATGGTGCCTCAGGTCAAGTCGACTCACTCCCTCATCCCGGACCGCAGAGAGCCAGCTCCTCAGGAACCCCCTGTGGGGATTTCATCCTATTCCAAGGCCTCTCCTGATTTGGCAGAAGAGCCCCCTCGGAAGAGGAAGTGTAAGAGGAAACACATTGACTCACCTGAGTCCATCACGTCTGACACAGATTTGGATGATTCTGAGGGTTCCCCCCGTTCCCCTTCTGAAGATGTCTCATTTGCAGACATACTAGAGATCCTGAAACAGAGGGGAAATTGGCCAGCCCTCCACCCTTCGGATAATGAATCTGTGTACCTTGAGGCATTTGGCTCTCGCCCTTCCACCTCCTGGGTGTCTCCCCCCTTTGACCCCCTCATGCAGGTGGTTGCTAAGAAGGCATGGACGGCTCCTGATTCAGTGGACCCCACTCCCAGGAGGCCCTCCAAGTTCATAACGGCACCAGCAGACAAACAGTTCTTAACAAAAGGAGTTTCTGTGGATGCTATGGTGGTAGCTGCTGCCACTAAGAAGGAGCTAGCTGATCCTTCAGTACCTGTCCATCCACCTAACAAGGAATCTAGGTCCATGTACAGGTACGGGAAGCGGATGTTCTCGTCAGCGACATTTACCATGCGTTCGCTGAACTACCTATGCCACTTTACTCGTCTTCAAAGGGACTTGATCAAGGAAGCGAGTGAAATGTTAAAGGACCCTACAGCTGCGGGTTTTCAAGATAAGATGAATACGCAGCTGGCTACCCTTAACTCCATAACCAACTCCTCCATGCGCCTTCTCTCTTACGGCTGATGGAGCGAGTAGAGCCGAGGGACAGGTGTGGCCTTACGTAGGCATGCCTGGATGCGGCTATGTAATTTTCGGACCCCTTCAAGGCGTCTTTCACTAACTCCCGTTTGATGGATCATCTCTCTTTGGTCCTCAAGTGAAAGAAACCTTGACTAGGTGCGAAACTGATGGCAAGACCCTTTCTGCCGTGAGTCCGTTTTCTACTCCTTCTAGGCCTTACCCCAAAGGCCAGAAAGGTGGCAAGGTGTGGTTCCGTAAACAATCTCAAGGGACTTCGCCTGACGCAGAGGGTCGTTTCCCGGCCAGAGGCAGGGGGGGGGATAACAATGGTAGGCGCGCCCTAGGGGCAGGGGGGGTCCGCAGAACCAGGGCAATCGGGAAGCCTTCCCTGACAAGCCCTTTCAGCATCCCTGAGGTGTTGCCCGACTGCCCATCTTCGGAGGCAGTCGGGGGAAGATTGTCACTGTACCCAGAAGCCTGGCTATCCCTGACTCAAGACAAATGGGTACAGTCCATCATTTCGAAGGCTATTCTATCCCCTTTCTTCGCATTCCAAATCAATCAAAAATCCCTTCCAGATGTTCCACCGCTCAAAGGGATCTAGCGGTTTTGGAGATTTCAAAACTGCTTACAAAAAGAGCAATTCAGCCAGTTCCAGCAGACCAGCAAGGATCCGGAATCTACTCAAGGTTCTTTTTAGTTCCAAAGAAAACGGGACTGGAGACCAATTTTGGATCTCAGTATCTTGAACAGATCAGTCAAGAAAACAAGATTTCGGATGGTCACGCTGCAATCCATCCTTCCCCTTTTGGGCAAAGGAAACTGGATGTGCTCTATAGACCTTCAGGATGCGTGCTATCACATAAAATGAACAGACGCTCCAGAAGATTCCTCCGCTTCAGGCTGGGAACCAGTCATTTTCAGTTCAGGGCCCTGCCCTTTGGTCTCACCACTGCCCCGGTGTTTACCAAATGCATGGCAGTGGTAGCTTCTCACCTGAGGCGACAAGGATTCCAGGTGTTTCCATATTTGGACGACTGGCTCCTCACAGCTCCCACCAAGCATCTCCTTCTGATGGCCAGGGATTACACTTTTCGCATTTGTCAAAAGTTAGGCATTTCAATAAATTGCGAAAAGTCTGTTTTGTCCTTGTCGTACTATTACTTTCATAGGCGCAAATCTAGACACAGTAGACATGTCTGCGAGACTAACACATCAGAGAATAACAGACATTCACAAACTGGTCTCACTCCTTTTCAACAACAACAGAATCAAAGCCAGATTAGTTCTGAAAGTGTTGGGAATTATGGCGTCTGCCATACCCTGCTTCCATTAGCCAGATTCCATATGCGGATCCTTCAATGGATGCTCTTTACTCAATGGTCATACCAGGAACTTCCAATGTCTCACACCATTATGATCACGCAAGCATGCAGAAATCATCTCATGTGGTGGATGTCTTCCCCTCAGCTCTTGTTGGGAAGACCCTTTGTTCCACCCTCCGGTTGCTACTCTGACAACGGATGCCTCCCTGATCGGGTGGGGGCATTATCAGGGCAGGACGGTCCAGGGCACATGGCAACCAAACGAATGCCACTTGCACATAAATGTTCTGGAGATGAGAGCAGTGCTTTTAGCGTTGCAAGCCCTTCAAGACTCTCTTCCGTTGGGAACGATTGCAATCCAGACAGACAATATGTCTGTAGTGTGGTACATCAACAAACAAGGCGGAACCAGGTCATACCCCTGTGTCGAGAAGCACTCAGACTGTGGCAATGGGCGATTTCTTCTCAGCGGTTTCTGATAGCAACGCACATCCCGGAAGTCCAATCAAATTGCGGACAAGTTGAGCAGAGCAATCCTCATGCCTCACGAGTGGTCTCTGAAAGACTCTGTGGTGAGAGAAATTTTCCTCAAGTGGGGTCAGCCTTGCTGCGATCTTTTTGCTACTCCCCAAAACAGCAAGTGCAGAGAATATTTCACTCTATTCCCTTTACCAGGCCAACCCAGCAGAGACGCTCTAGTCCAAGTTTGGCCCCGGGGACTTCTGTATGCATTTCCTCCCTTCCCACTAATCTCTCAAGTGATACAGAAAGCTATCGCTCAGAAGGCCTCATTGATCCTCATTGCTCCTTACTGGCCTCGACAGGTATGGTTCCCCTTTCTACATCAATTTCTTTTGGAGCAACCGTGGAATCTGGACCTAGTTCCAGATCTTTTGATCCATCAGTCGGGTCAGCTTCATCGCTCCCTCCCCTCTCTGAACCTCACTGCTTGGTTCCTCCAGTTCCAACCTTAGCCAGGCTTCCTCAATTATCTCACTCTGTTCGAGATATTTTGATAGCTTCCCATAAATCTTCCACTCGGAAGATTTATTTGAGTAAGTGGAAACGCTTCACATATTGGGCTCAAGAAAAGGACATAGATCCTTTCACTGCTTCCATCCAATTAGTCCTTGATTTTCTAGCTGAACTCTTCCATGCAGGTTCATCTCCCTCTACTCTTAAAGTTCAATTGGCAGCTATTTCTAACTTTCATGTGGGTATTTCTGAATCTACCTTAATGTCCCACAAGCTTTGCAAAGCCTTTTTGAAAGGAGTTTTCTTCTCAGACCTCCTATAAGAAATCCTCCTTCTCCTTGGGACCTAAATTTAGTACTTGCTTCTTTGATTCTTCCCCCTTTCGAACCTGCAGTCTCCTGTTCTTTAAAATTGCTATCATGGAAGACTCTTTTTCTGGTAGCTATTACTTCAGCTAGAAGAGTTTCAGAGCTTCAAGCACTCAGCTGTCGACCTCCTTATCTATTGTTTCATAAGGACAGAGTATCCTTACGAACTAACCCGTCCTTTTTGCCTAAGGTGGTCTAGACGTCAAATCTAAACCAAAGCATTGACCTCCCTGTCTTTTTTCCAGAATATTCCAATAGGTCTGAACAAAAATTACACTGCCTGGATGTTCATCGTCAATTGAGGTACTACTTGGATAGAACAAAACAATTCAGAAAATCTGATCAGCTGTTTGTCTCCTATGTGGAAAGCAGAAAGGGACTTTCAGTTTCAAAGGTATCATTATCCAGATGGCTAACATCTTTGATTTCCCTGGTATATGAAATTAGACACCAAAAATTGCCTAATAAACCTAAAGCCCATTCCACCAGAGCTTTGGCTACTTCTTTAGCCTTCCAAGACAGACTGCCTATTGACACCATTTGTGCAGCGGCTACTTGGGCTACTCCTCACACTTTTATTTCTCATTATAAGTTGGATTTAGCTTCTAGGCATAGAGCTAATTTTGGTTCCACAGTTCTCAGGAGTCTGTTCCGTTAGGCCACCCGGGACAAGGTGCTAGGGACGCGGTCCCATCCAGCAAGAATGAAGGCGAGATAGACAACTTAACATATAGAAGTTATGTTCTTACCATAACGTTCCATGTTAGTTGTCTTCTTCTCGCGTCCCACCCTCCTTCCCCTGGGCCTGGACAGACCTAGAGGAGTTGTGATTGTGACCTCTCTTTCTACCACCTCTTTCTTAGGCATATGCTATTGTGCATATTTCCCGGTTCAGGATGTAGGTCACCCTTCTTTCTTCCTGTTGTTAGAGGTGGACTCTGTTTAGAGTTATTCTTTTACTTTTATAAGCTGGGGTTAGCTTACAAAGCGAGATCTGAGGTAACTCGCCTAGCATTGTGGGATATAAGGGGAGCCTCGAGCCGGTGGAACCAACTCTCGAGCTTTTAGAGTGGCAGTCGGGCCGAGGTCGGCTCCGAACCCATCCAGCAAGAAGAAGGCGAGAAGAAGACAACTAACATGGAACGTTATGGTAAGAACATAACTTCTATTTTTATCATGTCCCCATAAATATGGGTATTGTTGTATCAATGTGTGTGTGGGTAAATAACTTAAAGCTGTAGCCTTTATCATCATTAAGTTTATATCCTGAAAAAAAAAAAAAAAACTGTCTCAGAATATTCCACAACACTGAGAGTTCCTTTTCTGGTTCCATCAGGTACAAATTAATGTCATCTGTAACTAAAACCAACAATTCTTGAACACAATACATATTATGTCCTTGTATTTCTGAGTCCCTTATTTTCTTTGCCAATGGTTCTAAATATAATGCAAATAACAAAGAGCAAAGAGGACTCCCCTACCTGGTTCCTCTTTTCAGATACAACTTATTAGAGAGGAACCCTTCCTTTTTCCTCTGATCCCTCATATATCCTTCTAATTAACTGTATTATTTGTATCAGGATGTACAAATCCTTCCATTACCCTACTCATAAAATCCTGACTTTCTCTATTGAATGCTTTCTATGCATCAAGACCCACCAACAGCAGTATTTTCTGCAACATAGTTTGACTTCTGTGTGAGAGGTCTCAAGATGACTACCACATATGCTGGCACACATGGAATGATTATCTCAGTTACTAATACTTTAATTTGGCTGCAAGGTAGTCTAACATGATCTTCATGTGAGTCCCTATTATGACTGTGATGAGAAGCTGCTCATAGCGCCCACATGCCTGGCCGCATGTATTGTAAATAAGCTTCAGGGCCCTTCACACACACAGTACAAACAATGTTGCTTGGCCGTGATCACAGTGGTGGCATTTCTGAATCCCTGAGTGAGATTCTTATATTCAGCTTATTACCTTTGTTACTGAGAGAGAGACTTCCAAAAGTAAGCCACTTAGTGCAGTATTTTATAGCATTACCCTTGTGATTTCAAGCACATTTACTGCAGTCACTAATCAGGTGACTATACAATCATCACTGAAAATAAAGAAATGAAAAAAAGGAGTTTTACCTTTTAAAATTGCCACTTTAATTTGACAAAACTAATTATTGCAGATGCTAGGGTAGCCTACTTACTCCCCTAAATATGGTACTCATAGGGAGATCTGTAGCCATACATAAATGATGGAAAATGAGTGATCTTGTGTTGTCTTTTCCATATGGGTTCAGCCTATGGGTTACTGGATCTGACTCTGATTCCTTTGCACGATTTCCAGAAGACTTAAGCTCAGCAATTTCTGCCTTCTCTACCATAACCCTCTACATTATTAAAACTGCCTCAGATCTAATTTGCAGTCATTCTGTATCCTTTTTTGGATAGGGTTTTTTGCTTCTGTACTCATTTTTCTGGTTATTGTTAGTACAGTGTGTGTGTGTGTGTGTGTGTGTGTGTGTGTGTGTGTGTGTGTGTGTGTGTGTGTGTGTGTGTGTGTGTGTGTGTGTGTGTGTGTGTGTGTGTGTTTGTTTATTGTTAGTAATAGGTTTGTATTTGGTGTTGTACAGTTGTTAACTAATGTAGGTTACGTAGTTGTTTTTCCCTGCCTTTTGGGACTTGTTTGTAACTCTAACATGAACGGGTCTATTAACAACATTGTTAAAGGGAGAAATGCTCGTGAGGTTAGAGAAGAAGCTTTTTTAGAACCCCCCCCCCCCCCCCACCAAGAGCTGAGAGGATTGGAACGCCTGAGGAATCAGGCAGACCAGAACGGCTTTGGACAACGGAACCGATGTTCGTAAAATCAGAGGGGCTGGAGGGGAAAAGGGAGACAGAATTGCTGATATTAGAGTGTATTTATAATTCTGACAATGTAACTGTATTTAATGAAACAGAATGTGAACATCATGACAATGTTGAAATTCTCAGAAATGGGGATTTTGTGGTGTACAGTTTTACTAATTTGGCATTGACTTCTGCACATTGTGAATTGCTGAGTAAAGGTTTCTCGTTTGTTCCGCATTACAAAACTGATATTGCCTCTTTGTTGTTGAATTTTAGATTGTATAGATGACAACTGAATTTGAAATTGCTATTTCCACAGGAGGTTGTGCATGTTGCAGTCGGCCTAAAAAGGACTAGTATTTTTATCCCTTCCTACCATAAGAAAGTGATGGCTTTTGAGTCCCTATGTGAAACAGAATTTAGGAAGCAGTTAAATAAGAATGTGTATTACACTGACAACCTAAGTAAAAATGAAAGGGAAGCATTACAGGAGATTAAAAATTACAGAAGGGTTAGATTTATGAAACCCGATAAAGGGGGTGGGATGGTGGTGATGTCAAACCTTGACTATAGTCCAAGGATGTTTGAGATTTTAAATGAATCATCCACGTATTCCAGAGTTTCTCGGAATGAGATTAATTATGCCTACTCTAGGACTGATATTGAGTCATTTGATGCCTTTTCACAGGATGTCATTAATGGGCTTGAGCTTGAATATTTGACTGTGGATGACCCAATTATTCCTGTGATTTTTGGCATTCCTAAAATCCATAAGTGTGTGCAAGATCCACCATTTAGACCTATTGTGGCGGCTAGGGGCTCTAAGACTGAACCGCTAGCTGCTTTTGTTGACCACTACACCAAACCTGTTATTGCCACCAGCGACCACATTTTGAGGGATTCTTGGCACTGTCTTGGGATGTTGCGAGATGTGGTATCTATTGATAATGTGATTTTTTTGACCATAGATGTAGTCAGTCTCTTTTCCGTGATTCTACATGAAGATGTTATCAAAGCCTTCGAAGGATGTTTATTTATGGCTGGAGGTATGTCAAGTATGAGAGTTAATTTTTTAATCAGCCTTATGGAAATTGTCTTAAAAACAATTTCCTCTTCTTCGAGGGCGAGTATTACCGCCAAACTACAGGTGTGGCAATGGGGGCAAAATGTGCCCCCATTTTCGCAAATGTGGTTCTATTGGAATTGGAGAAGGATACAATTTTTAAGTCCAGGTTTATGTCCAAAATTATTAAATATCTAAGATTTTTGTATGATATACTGATCTTTTGGATAGGGACAGAGTCAGAAATTGAAGACTTTGTGTCTTTTTTGAACAGCAGTACAGGTTTCCTGTCCTTTACTTATAGATTTAATAGGGACAAGATTGATTATCTGGACATCCTTCTCAAGAAAAGGGAAGGAAAGTTGATTTCCACTATCTTTAGGAAGCCAACACACTCAAATGGGTTGCTTCATTATGACAGTTGTCATCCCCCCACCAGAAATGGGGGGTAGTGAAAGGTCAGATGTGTAGGTTATTTGGGTTGGTAAGTGATGACAATGAATTTAAGAGTGAAATATACACACTTATTGGGATGTTTATCAGTCGTGGGTACCCCCTGAAAATGTTATTGAAGATCAGAAAAGAAATATGTAGAAAAAGAGGTAATGTTTTTCGCCCTAATTTGGGTGCTGGGACTGTTGATCCTAAGGTTATCACAACACCTGCTGTAGGGAATACAGTGATGGTGTTGAAGTATAATCAGGATTGTCCTCTGCATGTAACTATTTTGAATTCTGTTTGGGACAAGAGTTTTGATATGGAACTTAAAAACAAGTTGGGAGATAAACCTTGGATTGTATATGGCAGGGGTAGGAATTTAAAAGACATCCTAGATCAGAATGATACAAGATTAGAAGGTATTTATAGGTCTAGAATGTACAAATGTATTTGTTGTAACTACTGTAAGTACATTAATGATGGCCCTTATGTGGCAGTGGAGGGTTACTATCGAACCTTGGTATGTCCCGGACAGGGAACATGTACTACTTCCAACATTGTGTATATAGCTACCTGTAGCACATGCTCGGCTTTCTGTGTTGGAAAAACTATACGTAAATTGAAGGATAGAATAGCCGAGCATGTGAGGGATATCAAAAACAGGAAAGTGAGTAGTGCACTTTTTAATCATTCTGTAGTCTGTCACAACTTTAAAATATTTTTTTTTTATTATTGATAGGATTGAATTGAGCAAAAGAGAGGGTAACATAAAAAACAATTTGGAGTTATGTGAAACTAGGTGGCATTTCAGGTTAAATGCCAAAAATTTACCTGGCATTAATAATTACATCTCTATTGCCCTCTTGTTGAAACAGAGATCCATAATTGTATAGATTCTAAAATAACTTAGAATCAAAATTTTTTGTTATTTATAAATTAATTAGGTTTTACTTAACACGGATTTGTTTATAAATTGTGTAGTAACAAAATGTTTTTTTGAAATTTCTATATTTAAAAATGCTTAGTTTTTAATGTACATATGTTTTTAACTGAAGCAGCAGTCAATTATATATGTGTGATATCAATGGTTTTATACTATATAAAGGAACCGATGTTTTAATATGGTGACTCTGATGAAGCCTGAGGTTGACAGGTGAAAATGCTTAAGTCTACCATTGTGGTATTAAAGCAGCGTTCCAGTTCGGTCACCAGTGTGGTGTACCCTTTATTATTTTTTATTTTTGTGTTTGGTGCTTGTTTGTATAGTTGGTTGTGTGTGTGTTACTGTTTAGGTTGGAGGGAAGAGGTGGTGTAAGAGAAAGCATCTAGACTCCCCCTGAGGATTCCCTCACTGAGGACATTGACCTTGAGGAAGGGGAAGGATCCCCCAAATCGCCTCCTTTTGCAAACTTTTTGAGCTCCTTTGTCAGCTGGGAGGATGGACTGCTGAAGCCCTTTCTCCAGAGGAATCCGTGTTTTTGGAGGCCTTTGGGGTGGGCCCATCCATGTCCTAGGTGGTTCCCTCTCTGGATGTACTTATTGACTTGCTGTCCTAGAGGGAATGGAAGAAGGCTGATATGGTACAACCAATACCCAAAAAGCCCGATAATCACTTCCCTCTAAGGATTGTCTTAACTGGAGTAAGTGTCCTGCTGTGGATGCTATTGTGGTGGTGGCCACCACCAAAATGGACATTTCAGAGAAAAACCTCTCAGTTCATCCCCTGAATAGAGAGTTTTAGGTGTTGGACCGTTTAGGGAAGCACATTTTTGCCTCATCCATCTTTACAGTAACTGTGTTAAATTGTTTGATTCACTTTACCAGGCTTTAGCGGGACATTGTGTCAGAGGCGTCAAGAGCAGTGAAGATGCAGTAGTCTTCAGGAGCTCAGAAGATTTTAGAGAATCAGCTGTCCACTCTTCAGTCTATTTCCAGTGTATCCATGCATCTGGCTTCTAATGCAGGTGATTGTACATACTGAGTGGCTGGCTTCAGCATCACTATTTGACGATGAGATTGTGTGACTTTGCAAAATGCTTTAGGGCATCCTTTGTTAACACACCATTTGATGGCTCATCTCTTTTTGGACCAAAAGTTAAAGATACTGTGACCAGGAGAGAGCTAGACAGAAAAACGTCTGTCATTGGAATTCATTTTTCTACCCCTCCTCTGTCCTTTTCTCAGAACCAGAAGGGGCAATGAATACCTGTTCTTCAAGAAATCTTAGCAGTCCATTCAAGAAACTCCTTCTGAGAGTTCTCCTGCAGTGGGGGCTGGGGTGGTAACCACAGTGGATGCCACCCTCATGGCAGGAGTGGTCCACAGAATCAAGGATTCCATGAAGGTTTCTCCAGGAGGCCCTTTCAGTGACCCTGAAGGGTTGCCCAAATGTCCTGCTCTGGAGGCTGTCTGAGGTCGATTAGCTCTATACCTTAAAACTTGGGAGGCTATCACCACAGATGCATAGGTGTTGAGAGTTGTATCCAGGAGCTACTCAGTTCCATTTTTAGAAGTTCCCAGTCTAACTTTCAGATGACTTCCACATGTTCTACCATACCAGAGAAGAGCAGCAGCCATCAAAATTCAGAAGCTTCTAGCAAGTCCAGTCATCCAAAAGGTCCTATCAGACCAATGAGGATCCAGCATGTACTCAAGGTTCGTTTGGGTTCCAAAGAAGAACGAGGACCTGAGGCCAGTTTTGGATTTGAGCAAGTTGAATCAGTTTGTGAAGAAGACCAAGATCTGGATAGTCACTGTGCAGTCCATCTTACCTTTGTTGATGAAGGACGACTGGATGTGCTTGATCGATCTCAAGGATAATATAAAGACTGTGAGGCAATCCAAGAGATTCCGGCTTTTCTGGCTGGGGGTCGAACATTACCAGTTCAGAGCACTGCTATTCCACCTCACCACTGTCCCCAAGTGTTCACCAAGTATATGGCAGTGGTAGCAGGATAGCTTAGGTTGCAGGAGTTCCAGGTCTTTCTTACCTGGACAATTGGCTCTTAACCACCCCCATGAGAACACCCCAATCAGTTTCAGGGGCACCTTACTCCAGTTTTTCTGTTCTTTAAGAATCACAGTCAGTTACCAAGGTCTTCATCCAGTTCAGGTCTTGGGATTTATAGGGGGCCATTTGGACACAGTCTTCCAGATTGCCAAGTTTCCACAGTCTAGAATATCAAACCTTCAGGATGCGGCAAGGTCTTTTTGATTGTGTGCAGAAAGCCTCCAGCATACCTGATCCTCAGACTTTTGGGCCACAGTAGCTACCATTTTTAGTTCCCTTGGCCAGGTTTCACATGATGGCACTATAGTGGAACCTGATGCAGGGCTCCTGGTCTGAAGCCGAGGCCAGTCTGCACATGAACATCATGGAAATGAGAGCAATCCTCCTCACATTGCAGGCTTTTCAGGATGTTCTCCCCAAGGGTGTGATTTCTGTCCAGACAGATATTAAGTCCATTGTCTGGTATTTGAACAAACATGGGGGTATCTGTCGTACTGTCTTTGTTGGCAGGCCATGAAGGTCTGGCAGTGGGCAATTTTGACTCAGTGGTTTCTGACTGCAATGCACATCCCTGAGAAATCCAACATCTTAGTAAACACTTTGAAGAGGGACATTCTCCTTACTCGCGAGTGGTCCCTCAATCTGAGGGTTGCTGCTCAGATTTTTTTAGCACTGGGGCACTTCATTTTGCAACTTTTTTGATTCCCCATCCAACACCAAGTGCAGCAGCTATTATACCTTAATGGCACTTTAGGGACGGTCACACAGGGATGCTTTCCTCTATGTCTGGCCCTTAGGTCTTCTGTATGCTTACCCTCCAACCTCGTTGATAATAAAGCTTCTTCAGAAAGTGGCCAATTGCAGAATGACTGTAATTCTCATTGATCCATTTTGGCCTTGTCAGGTGTGGTTTAACTTCCTTTGGCCTTTTCCAAGGTACCCTCCTTGTGTCCTGAATCCTGTTTTGGATTTAATTTCTCACCCAGCAGGCTTGGATCTGCTCAACCTTTGAACTCTCAAGTTAACTGCTTGGTTTCTCCAATTCCCTTGCTGGCCAGGAATTTCAGGCTTTCAGACTTTGTTGTTCACATCCTAGCATCTTCCCAAAAAATCATCAGCTCATAAGGTGTATGCTAGTAAGTGGAAATGCTTCGTCTTATGGGTTGCCTGTCAGGGTTTGGATTATTTTTCAACACCCCTGGAGGCTAACCTGGATTTTCTTGTGGATTTATTTAACTCTGTGTCTAGCTACTTCACAATTAAGGTGCAGTTGGCAGCTATTTCTAATTTTCACATTGGTTGAGATAATATGCTGTTTTCTTCCCTTAAGATCTCTAAAGCTTTTCTTAAAGAGAATTGGCTACTGCATCCTTTGGTGTAGGACCCTCTTACACCTTTGAACCTGCCTTTTTTTTACTTCAGGTGCCAGTTGCACCTCCTTTTGAGCCTTCTACTACTGTTGATCTGAAGTTGTTGTCATGGAAGACTGTTTTTGGTGGCTGTTACTTCCATCAAGTGTGTGTCAGAGTTGCAAGCACTCCCTTCTGTTCTTCCTTATCTGGTTTTCCATTGAGACAAAATGTCCCTCATCCTGGATCCTTCATTTTTGCCTAAGATTTAATCTGGAAAATAATCTGAATTAGCCTATTCATTTGTCAGTCTTTTTCTCTGAATTTTGTAACACAGGTGAATATTTTCTCCATTGCCTTGATGTTCATAGGCAGTTGAGGTTCTGTTTGGATAGCACATGGTCCTTTAGAAAATCTAATCATCTGTTTGTCTGTTCTCTAAATCCCAGTTGGGTGCTCCTGTTTCCAAGGTTACTTTGTGTAAATGACTTTCTGATTGTATTTCCTTTGAGTATGGTTTGAAGGGAAAGTCATTGCATTTCATACCCAACTTGGAGCAATTACCACTTCTACAGCCTTTTTTCCAAAGCTTTTTGGATGACATTTGTGCAGTTGCAACTAGGGTGGGTCATACTACAAATTGCTTATGCAGTCACGATCTTGGCTTTGTTTGATTCCACCCTGTTGCACAATATCCTTCCATAAGACCTCCCTAGGTTGCTATGTGGCCGAGGACTCTGTCTCACAGGTTGAACTCAGATGGAAAAGACAACATTGGATATGAAAGTTGTGTACTCACCATAATGATAGATCAGTGTTGTCTGTTTCTGTCTGATTCAACCTTTCACCTCTCCAACACTGCCTTTTGACTATTCTGTTTTCATAGAGATGATTGACTGAGGAGTCTGTCTTCTTGCTGTGGGATTTTGACCTTTTGGCCTTTCTTCTTTGAGGTCTAGATCTGTGTGTTTAGTGGGTGGAAAAGGGGCAAATTAGGTCTGAGACAATTCCAGTAATGTCGGGGATTATGGGTAGAGGAGGTGGGGCTTGCTGACCTGAAGTCTTGGGAATTGGTCATTGTCATATCTGATAACCCATGGATTGATCCAAATGGAAACAGCAACACAGATCTATCATTATGGTGAGTGCATGACTTTAGTTTTGTGACTCAGATACTGGTGTTTACTTTATTATGTACCTCCAGTGAATTAGCCTGAAAGACTTGTCTTAGAAGAGAAACTAAGGGTACAACAGTGGATTGTTTGCATCTATTTGTACCCCATTAACATACTAATATTATTTATCTAACCTTTTAGCCATGCATTCTTCTGTTTCCACATTGCCACTTCAACAGACTTATTGAAAGAAATATTTTTAACAGGATATGCATATATCTGCAAAATGGTCCTGTGTCCATTCATTCACAAAACAGAATGAACTAAGCTTTCAGTCTTACAGCAGAGCAAAGTGGAAGGGCATTCCTGCCAGCTATTCTGTCTAGGAAGATGTATTGCCTGGGATGTACCCATTTATTTTGTTTTTGCAAAAGTCTTTCTCAAATAAAAATACTGTGTATTGAGATATTGATCATAATAGCAGACTGAGAGACAATGCAGACTCTTAGGTTTATAGGTTCATCAGTAAATGTTAGGCTAGCTGCCCTTGTGGGCCATTTTAAACTTGGCCAGTTTCCCTTTTGTGCTCAAAGTAACCTATCCCATTTAGTTATAGATTGGCCTTATCCATCCCATGGTTAATAATTATGTATTACCTGTAATGAGAATAACTGGGATCATACTTGGGATGGGGTAAAGCATTTAGTTGCTGCCTCTGTCCATTAGTAGTACAAGGGGCAGTCCTGGGATAAATTTTCTGTTTCCCATAGGTTCATAGGTTTATAGGTTTATACTAGGCTATCTGCCCTGGGGCAATTATAAGCCTAGCCCGATTCTGTATGGCTTACGCCACCCCTTGATTTGAGTATACTGTGCCCTGTTTAAGGTTTAGTTTACTGTGCCTCTGTCTAATAGTGACACGGGAGTAATCCCTGGGACAAACCTACGATCCTCCATCCACTTATCGAGATTCTTCTTGAAGAGATTCAGTGAGGTGCTCTGCCTAACATGAACTGGAATTCTATTCCAGAGCGAAGGGAGCCTCTGGGTTATGAACCTGTCCCTCCAGCAAGTTCTATTTATTTCTGTGCTGAGGTTCAAGTCCCTCGAGCATGTGGCTCTAAGGGATTTAGATTTACTGAGGTGGAGCATGTCCATTAATTCTGGATTTGACATAGCTTTGTATGTCAGGCATAGATCGCCTTGAAGTAGGCGGTATGCAACTGAGTAGAGCTGGAGTTTTTTTAACCGAGCAGCATATGGCATCTGTTTGAGACCCTTGATCCTCTTGGTGAGATACTTTTGGAGTCTTTCTAATTGCTGTAGGTGTCGGGTAAGGTACATCCCAAAAGGGGCATTGTATTCTATGATGGGCCTGATGAGGGATGAATAAAGGGGCACGATTAACTCTCTTGATCTAGATGTGAAACCCTTCGTGATGAGGTGGGCTATGTAGAAGGTCTTTCTAACCACTTTGGCAATGTGGTTTTCAAAGGAGAGATTGCTATCAACTTGGGTCCCCAGGTCCCTAATAACTTTCTCTGTACTTAATGGGTTTCCGCCTATGTGGTAATTTGTGGGCACATTGTTTTTGCCAAAGGGTATGACTATACATTTTTTGGAATTTAGCTTTAAACCATGGCGCTGGCACCAGTTATCTGTCTCTGTGAGACCTTTTTGAAGGATGTTTGTGTCAGCTGGAGAGTTGATTATGGTGCCCAGTTTGCAGTCGTCTGTGAACTTGGTGAGCCATAGTCCTCCCACGTTTGCCTGTACCTTGGAAAAGTATATACCGAACAAGAGTGGTCCTAGGACAGAACCCTGTGGGACGCCACTTGTGACCAGTTTCAAGTCTGACATGGCTCCAGCAACTCTCACTCTGTGGGTTCTGTCTTTGAGCCAGTTTGCGACCCATCTTGTGACATAGGGGTTTATATTTAAGCTGGATAGCTTATCTATGATGCCCGAGTGGGGTATTGTGTCAAATGCCTTTGCAAGGTCCAGATAGGCTGTGTGGACTATCTTCCCTTCATCTATGGCTTTGGTGACTGTTTCAAAGAAGTCAACCAGGTTCAAAAGGCAGGATCTGCCCTTGACAAAGCCGAACTGGGTAGGATCTAGTGTCTGTAGGACCCCAATGTCTTTGTTTATGAGCTCCATGATGATCCTCTCCATAGCCTTGCAGACTAAGCTAGTCAGGCTTATGGGGCAATAGTTTCCAGGGTCTGTAGAGGCTCCACCTTTGTGGAGTGGGACCACTGTTGCTGTACGCCATTCTGTGGGCACATATCCTGTAGTGAGGCTGAGATTGTATAGCTGTTTTATTTGAGGGATTAGTTCCTCTTGTAGTTCATGTAGGACGCAACCTGGGACGCCATCTGGTCCCATGGAAGCAGTGTTTTTTTGCTTTGGAGAGGGCAGCCTTCACCTGAGCATCTGAGATGTTTGGGAGGCAGCCCTCTGCCGGGATAGATTCTTGCTCTTTTGGGGGGGGAGAAGTTTGCACTGAACCTGTCTGCCAGGATATTGGCGATGTCTGTGGGTTCAGTGTATTTTTTGTCGTTTAGAATCAACTCAGAACAAGTCTGGGAGTTGCATCCCAGGTTTCTAACATAACTGAAAAAAGCCTTATGATTGTCTTTGGTGTCCTGTGCAATTTTTCTCTCGAAGCTGGCCTTGGAGGATTTTATGAGGGATCGCAAATTTTTGCTAGTACTGATCAGAGATGCCTTTCCTATTAGGGATTTTGCTCTATCATGTAGTAGTGTCCTCCTTCTGTTGTACAGTTTATTTATGGCAGGGGTCCACCAGACTGAATGCCTGCCTTTGGATGATTGGGTCTTGGTTTTGTTTGGGATAGCATGATCCATGCATTCCTGGAGATGTCCATAGAATGCATTTATATAGGATTCTGCAGTTTGGGCTGTAATTTCCACTGGCCCTGGGGCCTTGAAGGATTCCACTTCGGTTTTGAGAAGTGAGAAGTTCGCTTTTGAGAAGTTTTTCACTGTGGTTTTCTGGGCTGGGGTGGGGTCGGGATGTGGACATCCAGTGAAATTAATTTATGGTCTGATCTTACCAATGAGGGATATACTTCTGGTGTGGAGCATAGAGTCCCCATGTTGGTAATGATCAGGTCTAGTATGTTGTCCCCTCTTGTGGGAGTGGTGACTAGTTGTTCCATAGCATTTGAGTTTATAATTTCCAGGAATATTTGGGCTAAGGTGCTGGGGCTTGAGTAGTGCTTCCAGTCAATGTTTGGGTAGTTGAAGTCGCCCAATATAATGGTGTTCGGAGAGATCTTAATGTTCTCCAATGTTTTCAGGAAAGCCGAATGGGATACCTGACTTTGAGAGGGTGGTCTGTAAGATGCTATAAACTGAAAAGCAGTCTTGCCCACTGTTAGTTGCACATGGATGGTCTCCGATACTTCGTGCAATGCCACTAACCTGGAGGTGTGGATATCCTTGATAAATATGGAAACTCCCCCTCCTTTTATGGTTCGGTCCGGGTTTTGGGGCCGAAAAGCATGATATGAGGTATAGCCTGGTAGTGCTGGGGTGCTCTCTGGAGCCTTGAACCAGGTTTCTGTCACTGCACAGATATCGATGTTCTCCATACTGAGGAGAGCTTCGAGTGCATGCATCTTGAGGTTAAGACTTCTGGCGTTTAGCAGCATTACCCTTAGTTTCTTGTTCCTTGTGCTGTCTATGGGGTGGGTTTGACTTTTGAGCCTTGCCTAAAAAAGGCACTATGGGGGTGGCAAGAGCCTTTGCCAATATCCGAAAGCCCAGTGGTGACAGGTGCAAGCCGTCCCTAGCAAAGCAACGTGGCTTGTCGAGCATGTCATCCCAGGCTGACAGACACTGGATCCCCTTTGAATGACACCAAAATTTTAGTCAATTGTTAAAATTGATCATTTTGTCTTTGTACTGTGGCATCATTCTAGATGAGGGTAAGATGGTGCTCAAGGTCAGGGTCATAACCAGCCTGGGCTACATGATCAGAGAGCTCCTCTATGTCTCTTTTCATGTAGTCCAGGGAGGTACGTCTCAGGTCATTCACACCAGCATGTACAATGACTGAGTCATATTTGTATTTGCTTTGGAGTGACCTGAGTGCCTGCATCCATAGATCTAAGTTGCATTTGAATATGGACAGGGATGAACTTTGTTTTATGCAGATAGGGAGTCTGTTCCATAGCAGTGGTATCCTCTGCGAGATATACCTGTCCTTTCAAACTGCTCTGTTGATGTTGCAGAAGTGGTTTAGATCCCTAGGCCAACATTTGACTTGCTAATGTGCAGTAAATTCATCAGTAGTAGGTCAGAGGATGCCTTGTGTGCCATACACAAGTCATCTCTTAACAGTCTGTAGGATATCGAGTATAGTGACAAGGCTCTGAGTCGGTCCATGTAGGACATATTATGTCTTTATGTATATCCAACTGTGATTCCTGGATTTTTCGAATATCAGCAGGTCTTTACTGTATAGTTTTACTTTTCGAGTGTTGGTAACATTTTTGATGGTTTGAGTCCGAAAAAAGTAAAGATAGGGTGAATCAATTTTTTAAAATACAAATTGTCAAAATAACCTGCAGGCCATTCCAGCGTATGACTGATGTTGTC
Source organism: Protopterus annectens (assembly GCF_019279795.1). NCBI lineage: Eukaryota > Metazoa > Chordata > Ceratodontiformes > Protopteridae > Protopterus > Protopterus annectens. Next base: position 975,040,171 of record NC_056744.1, read on the forward strand.
ACACACTAATTGAAATATAAGCAGGGCTTGGAAAAACAGACTGGTGACAGATGCTTTAAAGATGAGGGTAAAAGGATTTGTTTTACTTTCTCTCTGTCTTGAAGACTTACTGTTATGCTGTCTTGCACAACTGAAATTTCTGATGCCTTTAATAAGAAGGGCAACAAAGCTGTGCCTTTTTATGCATTATATTAGCAACTGCCTTTCTGGTACCTTTTGTCACATCAATTTTGAAAGTGGTTGAGGTTAGTCTGGTAAGAATGCTGTTAAGCTAAGCTATGTTCCTTTTGTAAGCAAGAATGTCAAATTAATATCACAACGTTCTCCAAAGATATCGATAAAAAATAATTGACTGCAACAAATGCAAATCATCACAAACAAGCCTCTGAATTAAAATTCCTTGAGTATATGAACATCTGTTGTCCCGGCTCATTTTATGTAATGCATGCTGTTATTTTGCTTGTCAGCTGTAGATTTGATTCCCTCCTCCTCAAATAAATAAATTAAAATAGTTGTCCTTATAATGAAGGGTTTCATGTCTACCAGTGTTAAAATATGGCATTCATTTTTCTGCCTATAGCATTGCTGCCTTTAATAAATTAGCAATAAACCTACAGATTCAATGCTGTTGTACATGTTTTTTTATATACATTTTAATTTTTGATAACAGTAAAAGTCATCTGGAAAAAAAAAAACAGTAAAAGTCACCGCTCACTTAATGAAAACTGAAGTCTTTTTTTTTAACCTGAATGTTATATGGTCCGTGGATTTAACACTTTAGCATCCTTTTTCTTAGTATTTAATTTGCAAATGATCAGGTGATCTTGCATATAGTTGTTTTAGTTGTATTTTATATATTTGCTAACTGTATAAATGCACAAAGCTCAGTGACCTTTTTAAGGGGTGTGCAGACAGCATTGTCTGGTTAATTGACTAGTTCAGTCACCCAGCAGGCAAACATAAGCAGAAAAAAATCAAACTAAGGACTACAGATGAAGGTCTTTTGTAGCTTTTAGCCTTAATCCTGTATGCAAAACCACCAGACCGTTTGATATCTTTCTTAAGTGCAAAGTGTGCTCAGCATTATTTACTCAGACAAGATGTGAATGGTACCAGGACGGTAGAGTGGCCCATATGTGAGCTGTGAATCCATCTTCATACCCAAATATTGAGTCCATCATTCTTTAAGCTTACACTAATGGTTTCACTTAGCAACAGAAGCATGTTACAAGGTACATTTCATACATCTGATATAGTTTGCATGTTCTCTCTCTCTCTCCTGACTAAACAGAATAAAGGTTACTGACTCTATGAAATCTAGTAGCACTCCTAGAGAAAAGCTCCTTATGTCTAGGAATGATTTACTGTGTCATTCCTTCTCTTTGTCTTGGTTTCTTCTGTTTTATATTTTGGAAAATAAAATATAAAAGTTGAAACTTTTTCAGGTACATAAATGTATATTTTAAAAATGTAATACTGTATGGAGAAATATTACGTCTTCTTTGTAAATACTGCTATATAACAATGTGGAATAGACTTAAACAGTGTCTGTTAAGAGCTCTGCAATCAACTGCAAGTGAGAAGAAACAGCAAAGAAAGAAAAATAAGTATGCTAAAAGAGAGCAATTATCTGAGTAATGATAATTAAAAAATATGATTTCCTAGTTCCCTATCAAAGCCTGTCTTCTGTTAAGGTAGTATTTCATGGAGCATACGTGAATAAAGGCACTTCTTATGCATAACTTTATTGTAGTTCATGGAGTGCCCTGATTACTGTAAAAAAAAAATGACTAAATTATATATTGGTTCAGCGTTGCTTTAGCAAGAGACCCAACCTTAGCAATGCTTAAAGGTGTACTTAACAATTGTTAAGCAGAGTCAGCACTGACCACCCAGGGTATGAAACAGCTTAATTTCAGTTCCTGTTTCTGCTTGCTGTCTGTTGAGGTACACAGAGTATGTTTAATTAAATTGTTTCTTTGCACAGGGAATATGTTAGACATCTCCCACTCCCCCACTGCTTTACCAGCTGTCAAAGCCAGAACAACACATCACTTTTTTTTTTTTTTTTAATCTTACTTTTGATTAATTTATAGTACATGGAGTAGATAAATCTTACTTTTGATTAATTTATAGTACATGGAGTAGATACATTTCCATGCAGAACAAAGAATTATGAGGTCAGTGGACCGTAATCTTGTAGTGTGTGTTTTCAACATGGATACCAAGATTCACCTCTGGTGCTTCACTGTTGAGGTGAATTTCCTGGAATCCATGTCGTGGTTACAAACACCGACCCACTTATAATCCTTTGCTTTCTCTATGGTCTAAAATAACACTGGCTGAATATGGCACAGTAGAGTAACGCTCATGTCAGTACTTACTTTTTTTTTTCATCGGCAATAAAGAAAATATTACCGAAGACTCTGGATCAGGGTCTGTATTACCACATCAAAAACACAAGTCAGTGAATGCCTGTTCGTCGACCAATAAACAGCGAACTGTCATTTCCGTGAACTGCCACTACAGCAAATCTTTTTCCTAGGGGAAAAGTCGCTTGGCCATCATCGTGAATTTGCCCTTTTCCCCACTGTAGTGCGATCTCAGAGTTGGTATATTTAGTTAGGGCATGTGGGGGGCACAGCTCCCCACATTGGGGAGTGTGGGGTCGAAGGCCCCCACTTTGATAGGTTTGGAATACTGTCTCATTTCTTCTTGGCTAAGCGATTTTTTCCCGTAGGAAAAAATTCGCTGAAGCGGCTGTTCGCAGAAGTACCAGCTCGCTGTTTATTGGTTGGCGAACAGGCCTTCGCTGACTTGGGTTTTCAGTGTGGTAATATAGAGGATTTTTAGGAACTTCCAGTTAATAGATAAATTTAGTAATGAACATTTTTGGGTTAAACTTGGAAAGGTTACTTGCTGTTTTATAAATATGCTCTTTAACTGGATGCATGAGATGTCTAGTCATGTAGACTGGGAAATGATCACTGAGAGAATCTGACATTGTACCTGTGGTGGAGTATTTGAGAGGGTCTGATACTAGGATCCAGTCTAATAGAGAATTTGATGTCTTGCTTTAACATGCGGGGCTATTAATTAGCTGTGTGAAACCATGTAAGTTTATGCTAAATGTAGGAGAGTTAGAGTGTATGTCCCAACAAACTGACATTCACATAACATAGTAATATTTTTTCGTGTGGAAATGTTATGGATATCCAATGTAAGATATCTTCCAGTATAGTTGTATTGTCATCAGGCGGGATATAAAAGACAGTAATATATATTTGTTTATAATTGTTTATTTTAAGGAAAGCAATAAGAAGCTCTGCTGAACTGAATTTTGGTGTTGGTTTGCTGTAAGAGCAAATGAGATAGGTACTGGGAAATATTAAAGCAATACAACCACATTTCCCCTTTATATGGTCATTAGAGATGATATTATAGCGAGGAGGTGTAACTGTTGAGTCAATTATGCTTGGTTTAAGCCAAGTTTCAGTTACAGAGAGAACATCAGGCTTATGTCGGATAATCCAGGCATGTAGTTCAACAGTTTTATTTCTTATACTTCTGAAATGTATTAAATCAAAAGTTAGATCACCAGGGTTGGGGATGGTCTCTTGTTGGGTTACAGAAGTGTGGCCAGGATTATGGTGTATATCACCTCCTAGAAGGATTATAGTATACTGGGGAATTATGCATACTTATTTTTGGAGAGGATTCTTGCAATTGTTTTGGTTTGAGCTGAAGTACAATTAATCAGCCCTTCTTTGGAATAAAGGTGAGGGGAAATATTAAATAAGTTTGGTGCAATGTGTGGAGAGTGTAAACAGGAAGTGTGGATAGGTGGTTGGAACAGAGCTGGAGAGAGGTTGTGAGATACTACTGAGTTATGGTAGGTAAAAGATGGCACAGCAGGAGGAGAAGAATAGAGAATAAGCTGAAGAGTAGATTAATTAAGTATAGGAATCTGTATTTTATAGATGTCCGGTAGTGAGGTAGTAGCAATGAAGAAGGAAACAAGAAGTTGCAGGACAGCAAGAGTTTCAGTGATGGTGGATTCTGACAGCTGGAAGAGGATAGTTAAGGAAGAGAGGTAGGTTGTCCTGGCATCTTCTTTGGAATGTAAAGAGTAGAGGGGTATTAAAGGCTAGAGTATAATGATGTATTCAAAATAAGAAGAAATGAGGGTTTATTTGGGAAAAGAAGACAACTGTGGAATAAATAGGTACTAATAGGGAGGGTTGTGATTATAACTGGATATAATGCAACGCAGTATGGGAGGGAGAAAGATTGTTAGGAGTGGGGCTCAAAATTAAATAGACATAGGGAAGTAGGAAACTAGAAACAGAAGTGTATGCATAGATGTGGTAGGGTCACTTGGGGATGCTTTGAGAATAAGAGTCACACGTGAGATTTATATGTAGGAAGTATAGTAGTAGAGTAAGTGTGGATAGGTGGGAATTGCGGGTAGGGTAGGGGAGCAAAGTAAAGCCGAGTGGGCTCCCATCCTCAGGTTAAATTAAACTGAGATCAATCAGTTTATAGCCAGAACAAATCATTTAACAAAGAGATGAAAGTAAAACAGGTTGTCTATCATTTCCTGAGACTAAATAACTGGCATATGCAGTATATTTTACTGGTCAAGCAATAGGGGACAGTGGCCTACTTAGAGGTCCTTAGAGTGCATGGGCTATTTCAGAATAATGTTAAATCACACAGCAGGCATATATTTAACTGATTAAAGTTAATATGCAGCAAGTTTTTTCGTGATAAATATTCTTGCATTAAACAATGACAACATTCTGAGTAAACTTGTTGGTGTAGGGCCTTGTGACAGATTAACAGTGTGTTTACACTCAGGAAACTAAACCTTAAATCATACAGCTAAAACACCTGCACTGTTTAACCCAGGATATGGACATAAACTGCTAATTAAATGTAACTGATGATGTTAATATGAAAAAGCCAATTAAGAAATTAGATTTTTAAATCACTGCATCGACCTTGGTATGGTTCATCTGGTGAACTAATAACATGGAAAATAAGCCACTCTGTTTATTTTATTTTTCTATTTTGTTTTTGTGATCTCTGTGTGTGTAAAAATCTAAACAGTAACTGTCATGAGTTTGAAAATGCTTTTTACCTCATGATATGCACAAATCTAAACCGCAACTTTCAGTTATTTGAAAATGTTTTATACTCCCCATTTGGGACTTGGGCTTTCCTTTTGAAGAGTATGAAAAGGGGGCCAAGCTTCCTAGTTTGTTTGACAAGTCCACACCAGTACTGATTTCATCAGCTTCTTACATCATCTAACCCCATCCCTGGGCCCCGTGGCATTATCCCCTCTTTCAGGAGATTGGTTAACTGCCCTTCTGCCTGATCCCTCCCAGTTTCCAGACCTTTTTCTAGCAGGCAGAGAGCTATTTAGCCCTCTTTTGTACTAAGATCACCACCTGGGACCTGAGAAAGAGAGGAAGAATATGAACAGAAGAGCCTTGTCTTTACCACCTGGAACCTGAATAGAGGAATATTCGGAACAAAAGAGCCCTCCCTAATTCCTAGACTCAGGAGGAAGCTTGAAAGTGAAGTCACTGGACTGGAGCATCATATAACCATGCTCTGAGACCAGGACCATTTGTCCTCTTGCTGCAGCTACCCACAGCAACCAGGTACAGATAACCCTACACAAAAGGTTCTGCTTTACTTACGTTTTTTTTTCTCCTACCTGTGCACATCTCTGAGCTCTGTTAAAAAAAATTAGCACTGTGACTTGTTTCCACTGTAAGCAATTTCTCTGGATGGCTGTATTGTTCAAAAATGGAAATAACCTAGTGAAGCTTTAAGTGACTACCTCCCCTGCATATAAAAAGGTCTGTCTTCATGAGGAGGAAGAAGAATGGGGACTGGTCCCATTAATCATATATTTGAGCCTTTTATAAGCAGACACTATAATCCTTTGTTGCTATACAAGAGAAGATTAGCCTTTTATAATGTATTTCATGAGCTATGAGCCCTGTAAAAGTGGGCACAACTTCTCATATTACATATGATGCAGGCATTGATAAGGACAAGTCAGACTGGAAAAAGTTCTGTAATAAAGCTTTCATAACTGGCTCTAAGGAATATGAGCCCTACTGAGGCAGACACAGCCTCTTATATTACATTTTTTACAAAACAGGCTAATAAAGTTTGGTGATAGCCTCGTAAAAGCAGGCATTTTCAAAGATCAGAGTGTAAACCACTCTATCAGATGGACCTGATGAAGCTCTGAAAATGTTTTCTTAAATATAGTTCTGTAGTTGTAGCTCATAGTGGGTTATCATGTTTTATTTGTTAAAAATAAAAATAAAAAACTTTTAACTAAGACTGAGCTTCCACAGGATGCTGAGTCGGTAAACCCTCACAGGTTTATAAGCAGACACTATAATCCTTTGTTGCTATACAAGAGAAGATTAGCCTTTTATAATGTATTTCATGAGATATGAGCCCTGTAAAAGTGGGAACAACTTCTCATATTACATGTGATGCAGGCATTGATAAGGACAAGTCAGACTGGAAAAAGTTCTGTAATAAAGCTTTCATAACTGGCTCTAAGGAATATGAGCCCTACTGAGGCAGACACAGCCTCTTATATTACATTTTTTACAAAACAGGCTAATAAAGTTTGGTGATAGCCTCATAAAAGCAGGCATTTTCAATGATCAGAGTGTAAACCACTCTATCAGATGGACCTGATGAAGCTCTGGAAATGTTTTCTTAAATATAGTTCTGTAGTTGTAGCTCATAGTGGGTTATCATGTTTTATTTGTTAAAAATAAAAATAAAAAACTTTTAACTAAGACTGAGCTTCCACAGGATGCTGAGTCAATAAACCCTCACAGGTTCATAGGTGTGTACTAAGCTAATGGCCCTGGAGCGTTTACATGCCTAGCCCATGGGATTACCCTGGCATCTTGCCACCCAACCTTAGTTCCCAGTGCCTCTGTCGAATAGAGCCACTGGAGTGATCCTTGGGGTATATTTTCTATTTCCCATTCACTCATCAATATTTCTCTTGAAGAGGGCCAGTGAGGTGCTCTGTTTGACATGTAAATGTTATGTTACCACCATGCATTTCACTGCCAAGTCTTGAACCCAGGACCCTGTACACTAAAGTCAGAGCAACATACCACTATGCCATATAAGCTGCTGAAAGGTCTTTCAGGGATATTCAAATAAGGAACTGTAATAAAGCTTTAGGATTGACTCCTTGTTTTTCTGTCTCCCAGATTTTTCTCCTATCAGCTGGACCCTACCACCATTGTCTGTGATTATCTTTAAATAACTGACTGTAATGTAGTAGAACAATAACACTCATCCATCTACCTACTTAACAGAGTAAACTACGTTAAACTTCAACAAGGTATCTTTATTCCTCACACAGGAAGGTTGCCAGAGAGAGAGTCTCCTAGATCTGCTAGCTAAAGTGGTTTTATTTGGACTAATCATTTGTGCTATGTTTCTTGTTAGTCCTGTCACCCTCTGGGTCACAGGTGGGATGCCAGAGTTCACTTGAGTCCTCTGGATTACCTTTCATTTTTATAAATTGGAATGGTATTAGTTTTTTTTTTCCAGGAGCTAGAACAACTTCAGATTGCAACAGTTTACTAAAACATATGATGCATTACTGGTCCAAGAGTTCTTTTTATTTTTGATACCAACATTGTTGAAATATTATTAGGTCCTTTTGATGTTGTTTTATTAATATTGTTTAGTGATAGATTTATAAAATTTAAAGTTATGACAGAAAATTTGTAGCCAGCAATTATATATCACAACTGAATGGGGTGAATACAAGTTTCAGATTAAATATATGATTTTAATTTATTTGCTATCATCTTAGGATCACTAATTAGGATATTGTTAACTAGCAATATGCTCAGATGATGCTTAGATTTATTTAAAGAATTGGTATATTTGTAATATTTTTTCTTGTTAGTTGTATTTTCTGCCAACTTGTACTTGTATATGGACTTCTTATTAATGACTTTAGATTTCATTTCTTTGCTGCCCTTATTTCATTTCATTTTATTTCTGTAATTAGGATGTTTTATAGATGCTAAAAATGTATTTCTTTTTCTTGTATAATTTGATTAAATCAGAATTCTATCAATGTGGTACTTTATTAGTCATTATTTTATTATTTTCAAACGCTGCTATAAGTTCTGCATTATTGGTTATTTGCCTTTCATGAGTTAACCAAAATTAGTTTCTTCAGGCCATCATAGTTTTCTCCAATCAGTATTTTCAAATGTAAATTCTAAATCTGTATAATTATACCATAATTATATTTTATTATTTTTGTTTTTGAGATAGAGTCTGTGACTATGCAAATGCAATTGAGTTATGATCAGACATCAGCCAAGGTAATTTTTTTCTGTTAGATAATGTTGGTTTTCTTGTGATATTGCTGGAAATTTCTCTGTAATACTTTTGTTTGTTTCAATTACCTCAGCATACCATGTATTTGTGGAATTGTTTTGAGCAGTAATTTCTTTATTTGCAATATCTCTTAGGATACTGTGCATCTTGTTGCTTTACTCGTAGTAATGAGTGCAGCTGGAATTATATTCTGCCAGCTCTGGGTTTAAATCTTAGCTGAACTAATTAGTTCTTTATGGTATTCCTATATGTTACAAAAGATGTGTGTGACTGCTATCTCAGAAGCAACTTGTCAAATCAAAATGCTGGTCTGATGGCATGGGTTGGGATTATCTACTGGATGTAAGTAGCAGCTCATTGGAGAAGATAATGGCAGTCCAGTACATTTTTTTGGTTAAGAAAACTGTATGAACAAAAGTAACTAGAGACATGTTGAAAACAGCACCAAAGGATGAGACCCCTAGATGTGAAGGTGCCCAGCATACGACTGGAGAAGAATGGAAGATAAATATGAGTTGTTCTTGAAATTTTGATGCAGATGGACTAAAGCCTAAAGGATGTCCATCGGCTGAGATGCTCAGAGATGAAAAGTCCATTGTTGCAAAGAATTATTTACTAGTGGAAACTGAAATGTGAGAACTATGAATCAAGGCAAACTTGATGTGGTTAAAGTTGAGATGATGGGAATAGACATCAATAGCATGTGCACTGGTGAATTAAAATGGCCTGGGAATCAGTCATTTTACATCAGATAATCATCCGATCTTCTAGTGACAAGAATCTTTTAGAAGTAATGGAATAGTCTCATAGTCTATAAAAGGGTGTCAAATTCTATTGCTTGATTATAAACTAGACAGTGGTAGAATGATCTCAGTCAGACACTGGACAGGCCTTTGAAAATTACAGTAATTTTAGCTTATGCTTTTAACTACCGATGACAAAGAGGAGTAAGCTGACCAGATTTAAGTGGATCTGCAACTCTTGGTGGATGTAACACCAAAATATATTATATTTGCATAATATGAAATAAATGTGTTTGCTATCATCATAGGATCTCTGATTAAGGTATTATAAACCAGCAATGTGCAAACATGATGCTTAGATTTATTTAAAGAATTAATATATTTATGATATTTTTCACTTTAGTTGTATTTTGTGCAAGCTTGTGCTTATCTATGGACTTCTCACGCATGATTTCAAATTTCAGTTCTTTACAGACCATGTTTGGTTTCATTTTATTTTGTACAATTAGGATTTTTTTATAGATGTTAAATATTTGTTTCTTTTTCTTTTATAATTTGATTAAATCAGAATTCCACCAACATGGTAATTTATTAGTCATTATTTTCTTATTTTTAAACATTAGTTCCACACTGTTGGTTATTAATCTTTTATGGGTTAATAACCAAAATCAGTTCCTTCCATTAACAGCATGTTCCTCCAGTCAGGATTTTCAATTGTGAATTTTAAATCTGTATAATTAATCTTATTATTTTTGTATTTTATTATTCTAGTCTTTCAGATAGAGGCTGAAAATGTGTCAAATACAACTGAGTTATTATCAGATGCCTGTCAAAATCATTTCTTTTTCTTTTGTTTAGAAATTGTTTTTCTTGTGACATTGCTCTAAGGTCCCTGTGATACTTTTGTTTGTTTCACTTACCTCAGCATGCCTTATGATTGTGAAATTACTTTGAACAGTAAGTTATGTATGCATAATGTCTCTTGGGCTACCATATATCTTGTTGCTTTAGTGGTAATAATAGTAATGCAGCTGGAATGATATTCTGGTAGGTCTGGCTTTAAATCTTAACGGAAGTACTTGCTTCTTTCTGTTAATCTTTTTTGTTTCATAAATATGTGTGACTGCCATGTCAGAAGTAACTTTTCTAGCAAAATGCCAGTCTGATGGCATGAGGCAGGATTATCCAGTAGATGTGAGTAGCAGCTCATTAGAGAAGGTAATGGCAATCCATTGCAGAGACATGTTAGGAACAGCACCAGAGGAAGAGACCTTGAGGTGTGAAAGTGTGCAGCATACTACCAGGGAAGAAGGGAAGACAAGTATGAGCAATTCTAGAAGTTATCATGTAGTGCGGTGGTGGTGCTGCGGTAGCGTTGTCGCCTCACAGTTAGACGTTGCCCGTTCGATTCTCAGTTAGAGCGTCTTCTGTGTGTCGACATGTGTGAATCGGTGTTCCTTCGTTGAAGGTTGTGCGTTAGGCCCGGCAAGCCAGTATGTAAAAATCTACTGCCAATCATTAGCGGACCGGAGTTCCGCTGTGGCGACCCCTAACCGGGAAAAGCCGAAAGACACAAACAATCATGTAGATGGATTAAAGCCCAGAGGATGCCTGTCTGCTAAGATGCTCAGAGATGAAAGTAATGTCCTTCAGTGTTTCAAAGAATTACATACTGGTGAAAGTGGAATTTTAGATCTATGAATCAAGGCAAACTTGATGTGGTTAAAGATGAGGTGATAAGAATAGACATTAGTAGGAACTAAAATGGCCTGGGATTGGGTCATTTTACATCAGATAATCATCAGATCTTCTATTGTGAACAAGAGTCTTTTAGAAGGAATGGAGTAACCTTATCATCTTTAAGAGGATGTCAAATCCTTTTATGCAAGACTTGGAGAGGTGTGGAACTGCTCCTAACTAGCTTTTTATTAAAACGGAAAGAGAATTATTTCACTTCAACTTAAATGTTTAAGTTGCACTTATAGTGACCCGTGTGGTGATATTTCTTTGTAATTTTTTTCATGTTTTAGCCAAAAAGTTATCTGTTTGCATTTTTAGTTTGTTCTGGGACCTTGTCTTGTATTTTAATTTGCAGTTGTGGGAAGATTGTGTTTCTACATTATTCTACATGTTTATTTCCACAAGTAGCATTTCTTGTAAAAGCTGTCCATTTGTATTTTAAACCCTGCTGGACCATAGCCTTTTAGTTTAATTCATAGTTCTGGCAGTGCTGTATACTACTGCCAGATTTAAGCCTTAGACATTTATTACGGCATTTTTCCATAAACAGTGTTACTGATAAATTTATTCACAGTCTGGTTCCTTAAACTGCACTAGAAGTTCAGTAGTGAGAGAATTGTCTCTGCTGTACTTTGTGCTTCAGTGTCTTTTTTTTCTGCTTATCAATTACCTGCTTAAAGTTGCATTCTGGTCTTACGCATCCCAACTAACACATTAAGCTAAAGTTTCTGAAAGAGCTCCAATATTGGCTGTATTTGACTGGCTGTATTACTAGCTTGCCTGCTTGTACCTTGAGGGGAAAAAAAACCATATATATATATATATATATATATATATATATTTTTTTTTTTTTTTTTTTTTTGCAGTGGTGGTTTTGTAAGACTGTGTCTGTCTCTGGCCTCCACCCCTTATGGTAATGTGATTTCCAAAGTTCGTCTCTCCCCTGTTTCATTGTCATTGTCTGTTATATAGCATATTTATATACTCTTCCCATCCATTGTTTTCTATAGGTCCATGATAGTGAGTGCCCACTTAGCAAACCAGTATTGCTCTTGAGTTAACCTCCTTTGCTACATATTGTCTTCTGCTCATTTTCATAGAGCTTAGCAAAGCTTGGAGTCCTAGTCAAGATTCCAGAAGTGTTTTAATTGTATCCAATACCATCCAGGCAAAGTTAAGTACTTTTGTTTGCTAAATCACACTTGCTTTAAGTTATTTTGGTTTATCACTGCTGTTTCCTGCTTTTATGTGTGCATGTCACCGTATTTTTGTAAAAAAAAAAATTACTCCTCCTGTCAGTGTTACTGCTGTAAGACTGTCTTGAAATCACCTTTAGCAAGGGATTTCCAGCTAGCTCATAATGCTGTCATTCCATTGGTTAGATGGCTCCTTAGTTAGTTTTCTGTTTTTTCTGTGCTGCTATAAATTTTGCATGTTCACATGTGTTAGTAGAGCCTTGTACAGTAGCAAACACCTAAAAAGCAAATTTTCCCTGTAGAACGTTTCATAAAACTGTACCCTGTAAAGCAGCAATACAGAGCAAATACCTTGCATGTTGACAAGCTTAGAGCAGCTGTTTAGGGGTTAAGTGGCAATACCTACAGATTTAGTAGAATTCAGTATTGCATAAACATTAACGTTAGTAGGATTTAGTACTGCTTAGCATAATCTGCCCCAGTAAAGCTCTCTTATTAGTCTAAACCAAAAAAGCACCCTTAATACCTTTCTCACGTCAAAACACCACCCCTTGAAGCTCTTCAATCAAAAGAAAGGAAAGGACTGCACAGCATGGATGTGCACTTTCCTGTCTTCTCTGTAGCCACCTTGGTGGATATGGGCATCTTGAGGCAATGTAGCAATTGCCTTATGTTTACTAACAACTACGTAATCCTTAAAGAAACAAACACAGTATGTGAGAGGTGTACTTACACAGTAACACTGAAGGCTAAAATTATCGCATGCAAGTGCACATCAGGTTGTCAAAACCATGCATAGAACCCCCATGTTACACTGCACACAACACTCACATAGACTAATGTATGCTGAGGCACTTAAAAGCAATTTTCCTAAAAAACAAAGATTGCTTAGACCACCTGTTGTCAAAGCTATGCCTCAACAAGCCCAAAGGCACTCAGAAAAGACAACACCTAACACCACACATAACATCACTCTCACTAAGACCCTAAGACAAGGAAACACACCTCCCAGGACTCTTGTCATAGGGGACTCTGTTGTAAGATATATTGTTGCCCCTGTAATCAGGCTGAATAAGGATAAGATAACCATTACTTGCTTATCTGGAGCCAGAATCCACCAATTCACACATGTACTCAAGTCATTATGCCACAGGTACCAGTATGATTCCATCATAGTCCATGTAGGTGTAAATGACCTGAGATTTACTTCATTTGGGTTTATATGAAGAGAGCCATTATTAAGCTTTCAGGCTATGTGTCTCAGGCTGGTATGAGCCCAGCATTAAGAAGCATATTGCCATCACTGAGAATGGTGCCACAATATGAGCAAAATATGATTGATTTCAACAATTGACTATCTTTCTGGTACCATTCTAAAGGGATCCAATATTTGTCAGCTTGGGAGAACAGGTTTAACAGACCACATTGTGTTGTTTGCTCTTTTCCTCTCTAGGCTTTTGAATATTGGCTAAAGTTTCATCCACCCTTATAGTGTGTATTTTAGGCAATGCCAAATTGACAAACCTACCAGCATAGCAAAATCAACTCAACTGAACCTCACAGTGTTACTTCTCATTGCCAGGAGCCTAAATAAAAAACTACACTCCCGCCAAACTCTGCTCACCCTTGAAAATGTAGACATCTGTGCAGTTATTGACCCATGGTTTAAAGCAGCAGAGAGTACCCTGGCAGTGCAAGGTTTCAGTTTGTAGTGTCTTCTACACTTTTAGATCTGGCAATGGACAGACAAGGGCTAAAGGTGGAGCTGTTTCAATCTGCATCAGTAACAAGCATACCTCTGTGGTGGTTAGACAGGATGATATGCTTGAGTTCCTCCATTTGCTGATCACCATAGACAAATCTCTTGCCATATCCTAGCCAGCTATAGGTCACCCTCCATTTCCCAAGATGCTCACAGTGCATACTTGAACCTACTGGAGACATTTAACATCCAACCTAACACCCTTCTCAATGGAGACTTTAATTACTTCTCTATTGACTGGGAATCCTGCAGTGCTAGAAATCTGCAGGCAAACACCCATGACCAAATAGTGCATATGCCCACTAGAGGGTCCAACATAATCTACCTTATGCTCACAAATATGGGAGAACGCTGCACCCCCCCCCCCAATATTTCATACTCCTTGGCAAGGTCTGACGATAAAGCTGTCTCCTTTGAAATCAAAATCAACTCCATAATCCCATTAAAACCAGTAACAGGAACTATTCCAAGGCAAATTACCTTTTATTAAGTGATGATTTGTCAAAATACAGTGCTCCTCCAAACCCCGAGAACACAGCAGCCTATGCTGAATTGCTCTCAAAAACTGTGTGCAGCCATGTCAGTGGCTGCATAGAGGCATACTATACCTACCCAGAAGTAAGCCCAGGACTAGCTCCAGAAACAAACTGCTTTGGTGGCATCCCAAATTAAATGACAAAAATCAGGAAGGGTAATTCCAATAAAGATAAAAACTCTCCCATCAAACTAAATAGGCAACTAAGAGGGTAAATTAGGTCAAGCAAAACCAACTTTGAGGTTAAGATAGCCTCCCAGATAAAAGAAAACAATAAAGCCTTCTTCAGCTATGTCAGAAACCTCAAGGGCAGCTGACAGCAGTGTGTTGAACTGGTGGTTAATGATCTCATATTCGCTGAGCCTGACAATATAGCAAACCTATTAGTGGACAGATTCAGTTCCAACTTTATTCCCCCTCTCACCTTCAACCATTCCCCCCAAAATACCCTTGAACATAACCGCTCTGACTATAACTCACTGGACATGCTCGCTAAAGCCAAGAACATTGTCTCAATGGGCCTTGATAATATCCCAGGATACCTCCTGAGCAGTCTGAAGTTAGTAAGAAAATCTTTCATTGTTGCTCAGTTTATAAGCAATGACATGGCATCTAGGTCCAGAGAGGTCGTCATACTACTGTACTCAGCCCTCATAGAACACATCATAGAGTGTAACGCCCCCTTTGATCTGTACCTGACCAGACATATGCAGCAACTGGAACATCCACAAAGGTTCTTTACAAAAAGAATGCAGGGAGTAAACACTGGTTTTCTCAAAGCCCTGTCTGTTTAATCAGTATCAAGCAGACTTCTTAGAGGTGATCTTTGCCTGGTATACTGGGCATCCCTAGACACTGTTTTGACAAACCTTTTGCACATTCACAAAACAAACAGCCTCAGAACTACTAGATTAAAGGATCTTAATTTTGCTTGCAGCGTAAATAGGACATGTTGGAGAGACAGATATGTTTCTCAGAATTCCTTTTCTCTGGAACAGGCATCCATGTGAAGCGGAGTTCCTCGTTATTCCTATTAAGTGCAACTTGGATCAGTGGATGGGTAATCGGAAATTCACCCCTGCTCTGTTGCCTATGCTTTTTTTTTTAATTTGAAAATATTTTTATTCATTTTCAAAAAAAAAAAAAATAAAGAAAAACATGTATACAGGTTATTTATTACAGTGAAATATTTACAAATTATTTAAACAGGTTAGCTAAAAGTAGTAAACAGTTATCAACATTAAAACCAAAGTAAAGTATTTACAAGGGTTTCTATTGTTGGCATATAATTGACTTTCTATACAATTGTTTCCTGATTATAATTTGCTGCAGTCATTACTCTCCAGTATTTCAGTTACTTTTTGTCATGCTATATATAATGATGTAGTTCTTTCAGTTCTTCCTTTAATAGTGCTCATTTCCAATTGCGATACTGCTGACACCATATTCATGAATTTCTTAAAAGTTGGAGAAACTTTGGATTTCCAGTTCAGTGTAATGGTCTTCCTTGCAGTGTCTAGGAGAGTCAACAAGATTACATATTCTGTTCTTGGTACACAGTCAGGTACAGGTACATTAAAGAAATCTGGACTTTGTCATTGAATACCATTTGCAGAAAGTAATTTACTTTATCCCAGTATGGTTTAATCAAATAGCATCCGTAGAACCTATGTTGCCAGTCTGCTTTTACTGTTAACTCACATCTCCAACAGCTAATATTTTTCTTAAACATAAGTTCCATTTTATGAGGGGTTACATAAGATATGTGTATGAATTGCTATGCAAAGAGTTTCCAATGTAATGAAAGTGATGTCTGTTTTGGAGAGAGAATAATTATTTTTTTGTCTCTATCATTTGGTACTTGCCCATTAACTGATCTATAATAGTCCCATATTTTGTCATTATTATAGGTTTTTATTTTTTTATTTATTTTATAAATAGATGATAAGTATCCCTTTCCATTAATGGGTTGATTCATTAGTAATATTATATGTTCTATAAAATTAGGAACATTCTGTCTTATTGATGGTTGCACTGTTTCTTGTTTACTTAATATATATTGTCTTAATTCCTGTATATGTAGCCATGAACTATTTTCCATATTTAATTTCCTTTTAATTTGGTTTATCATCAGAAGTTTTCCAGGGTTTACCAATTGATGCCAATATATTAATCCCTTTTCTTTAAGGATTTTGACTGCTTCTATATCAAATGTTATTGTATTGCCTTGTGTGTACACTACTGGAAATAGTAGAAATGGCCATGCTTTAATATCAGGATTGCTATTAATAAGATTTTTAAAACAATTTTAATGTATAAGTAATGTACTTGGAACTTATATTTTTAGGCTTATGTATCATCATATATTCCATCATCAGCCATAGAAAATTGTTTGATATGGAATAAGTATATTTATTTGTTAAGCAAAACAGTGTAAGAAACTTCTCTGTGTGGAAGATTTTCAATCCATATGTGTTTATTTAATCACTGTATATTAATCAGATGAGATAATGGCAGTAGAAGTAATGAACTTAAATCCGTCCTAAGTCAAAAATAAAAAATATATAATCTGAAATATTATACAGAATTACTAAGTATTCAAAAGTAATCCAAGCAGGGTAGAAAGTCTGTTTATTTGTTAATAGTGCCTATGTTTCTAATGGACAGAGGCAGTCAGTAAATCACCGCCTATATAAATCAAATTTGTGGGTCACATTTGTGTTGCATGACTAGGCTTTTACGGGCCTTCGTGGTCGTTAGCATAGTATACAACTATAAACCTAAATCCTATGCTTGGTCACAAACCAGACTTTGGTAGAATGATCTCAGTCAGACACCACAGCAGGGCTTTCATCATTATAGTAATCAAATCTTATGCTTCAACTACAGATGCCAAAGAGCAGGAAACTGACCAGATTCACGTGGATCCATATGAATGTAACGCCAACAAATATATTATAGTTAATGTAGATTATTGGAATGCTAAAGTGGGTAGAACAGCTGTAATATCTGGCAAATTTCCCCTTGGTGTATGACATAAAACGGGATGTAGGTTAGTGGAATTTTTCCAAGACAATTCACTGGTCTTAGCACTGTCTTTCAACAGCCTAAGAAATGGACTCATGCTTGGTTATCACCAGATATTAGAGTTATATTGGCTGTGTGTTTTGCAGTCAAAGGTAGAAGAGCTCTATACCGACAATATGAACAAGAGCCAGGTCTGACTGTGATATCCACCACTGGCTTTTCATTTCAAAATTTAGAATCAAAGTTAAGAAAGCATGAAAAAGTCCACAGGCAAACCGAATGCAAGCTCAACAGTATTCTGTATGATTATGTTATGTAGACAAAGAGGATGAAATTTAGTAGGTAAAATGCTTGAAGAGCTATGTATAGAAGAAGTTTGAGGTATTTCCTAGGAAATGCCAACAAAATATTCCAAGTAGAAAGAAGATCCAGAAGGCAAAATTACTGTATGGGAAGGTTTCAGAATTGGCCAAGGAAAGAAAGAAAGCAAAAGGCAATGGAGATTCAGAAAATGTGTTAAACTGAATATATATTTCAAGATAAGAGAAAGAAGAGATAAATAGTCATATCTAAATGAGTAGTGCGAAGTACTTGGAAGAAGATGATACAATGGGAAAGATGAGATCTCTTAAAGAAAATTGGCAGAGTTGAGTCAAACGTCTGTGTAAAAATGGGCAAGATAGAAGACAAAGATGGAGGAATTTAGAAGAAGCAAAAGATGTTTAAGAAGGAGTGGCAAGAAAAAACAGAACTGTGTAAGATGGGCTTTACTACCACTGATAATTAGGAGTGGTATGTTTTCTGACCTACAGTCAGACATCCTGAAGAATTAAGTCAAATGATCTAGGGAAAGCTTTGCTAATAACAAGGTTGCAAGAAATTATGGAATTAAATCTGATATTTAAAATTTTGCAAAATGATGTTATTACAGTGTTGCTGCAATTTTGGAAAACACAGTGGAAGCCTATGAATTGGAAAAAGGTCAATTTATATGCCAATTCCCAAAAAAGGCATTGCTAAAGTGGGCTCAAATTGTCTGACAGTTGCATTTATTGTACATGCTAACAAGGTAATGCCTAAAAACCTGGTAGCTAACTTCCAGCAATGTATGTATAGACTGAGGATTGCCAGATCTGCAAACTAGTTTGGAAGGAGGTAGAGGCACCAGAGGTCAGCTTGCCAACATCTCCTGGTTAATAGAGAAAACAGATGAGTACCAGAAAAGCATTTAGTTTTGTTCTAGTGACTATTCCACAGCCTTGGATTCTGCGGACCTTAACAAACTGTAGAAAGGCCTTTTTTAAGGGTGGGGATACTGCATTGCTTTATTTTCTTCCTTTGGAATCTGTAAGACCTAGGAGCAACATTTAGAATCAAATATGGAATGACTGGTCCAAGATTGGGAAAGGAGTGTGGTAAGACTCTGTGTTGTCATTCTACTTATTTATTTTTATATGCCAGTTTTAGGTTGTGAAATGTTGGGTTCAATGAATCAAATTCTGATATTAAAAATTACTTGGAAAAATATTAGCAACCACAGATATACAAATTATACCACTCTGATGGCTGAAAGTGGAGAGAAGTTGAACACCCTGTTGATGAAATGAAAGTTTAAAACACAAAGCTAATTTGCTGCTCAACACTGAGATTATGCCATCTAGCCTATCATGTGTTTTCAAGTAGATGGGGAAGAAGTGAAGGCAGGCAGTAACAAATTTTATTTTATTGGGATCAAAGATCTCTGCAGATGGTGTGTGCAGCTATGACATTAAAATGTGTTTCCTTCTTGTGATGAAAGCTATGGTAGATTTGGGTAAGATATTAAAGCACAAAGATGTTGCATTGTTCACAAAGGTCTGTATAGTCAAAGAAAGTGTTTTTTTCTAGTAGTAAGCTGTGACTATAAATGAGGTTGTACACCAGAAAATTGATTTCTAGTATTTGCGAAAAAACAGTGGTGGCAGTCTGGCCTGCTATCCTAAAGTCCTCAAGGTCATAAAGTGACAGCTTCATGTCTCTCTTTCAGGGGAGTAAGCCCAACTGCACCACCCATATACCTACTCCATAACAGTGGAGAAAAGGGAATACTCCACTACCACTGAAAGTGTTCTTTGGCAAAACGTTTTTGTAGAACCGCCATTTGAATGGCCTGCTGTCGAGCAATTGACAAGTTCCCCAAAGAGCTATACTCAACTAAACAGTAAACAGAAGAGTAATAGTTTGGGTGACAAAAGACTGATTACCTTTAGCTGCTTTACTTCCTATATGATGTTTATTTTGGAGGTCCTGTAAGTTAATGGTAACTAATAAACTTCTTGTTAGGCACATTTTCATTGTTTCATAATGTACAGTATCTCCATTTTCTGAAATGACTCCTATATCTGCAACAAGTTGTCAAACTAGCCAGCATGCTGCAGAGAAAATAGACATTAGCGTTACCATCTTGAGAAGAGGTGAAAGAAAAACAGCCAAAGTCATACTGTTTGCTGCACACCTTGTCATATCCATGTTGATGACTAATGCACACTTAATCTCTTTCTTAGTTAAGTCATATTTGTGAAACTTTAAAAGAAGTTATGAATGCTCGCTTTAATGTAACAATTATACTATTTCAAATAGTCATGTATTATACTAGCTAAATGATGAAAATTGCAAGAGTCATATTGAAGTGATGAGCATCAGGTGGAAAAATAACTGTTTGTATACCATTTCCTGTAATATTTAACTGATTTTCCAGACTTCTGTTCATGACTATGCCCCGATTATTATTTCGGAGAACCAAACAGTGCACATGTATGCGTGTGTGTGTTTATATGAGTCTACTTTCATTCTCTACATACACTGTGCCCCCCACATCCCCCCTAACTATATATACTAACTCCAGGATCACACTACAGTGGGGAACAGGGCATATACATTTTATTTGCCCAACAGTACTTACATTCAGTGAAATGCGATTCAGTGAAATGAGTTTTCAGTGATTTGAGCTTTCAGCGATTTTTTGACAGTGAACTGAAATTCACTGAAATGAGTTTTCAGTGAATGAAAGTAAACCCTTTATATATATATATATATATATATATATATATATATATATATATAAATATATAGGGTTCCTATTACCAGATCGCAGACACAGTTTGTCAAATGCATCTTGATCGAACTGAAAAGAGCGAAAAGGCAAAATAGCAAAGCAGCTTTTCAGCAAATTCTTTCCCTGGGAAAGAATTTGCTTGGCGCTTTCGTTACTTTGCTGTTTTCGGCACTGTAGTGCAATCTCAGAGTTGGTATATTTAAGTGGGTGAGGGTGTGGGGGGCTTATGTAATGTTTTAAAGTTTTTTGTTTTTTTTTTTATTTTGGAACAGAGATTTCTTTCCCTTGGAAAAAAAATCGCTGTTCTGAGGTTTTGACGTTGTAAGCTTTCATTTACATTGAGCTTACATGGGGTCGATTATTTATCGTTCGCTTTTGTAAGCGTGCAATAATATAATATAGACCCTAGATGTAGGGTCTACCCTACCCTGCTGCCTGGCTTTGTGTGTGAATGCATCTACCTCCAATTTCCTCTCAATAAGGGACCCTGTTAGGCTTATATACAGTAAGGCAAAACAGAGTAGTTACAACTGGAGACTCAAACACGTGTCAGATGAGAGAAGTTGGCTGTGCCAGAATTAGTGCTACTAGAGAGGGGAATAGTACTTAAGAAAGCCACAGGGACAAAGAGAAGTAGTATGCCACTTTGGAGACAGGAAATGGCACTTTATACTGTTTGGGATTAGATAAATACTCTATAAAAGAGTAAAAAAAGGGCAGGACAGAATGTGAGAAATAAAAAACAATGTTACTGATGAAGGACCTGACTATACCATTTGTTGGTGGAATACATTTTTACTGTAATACCCAAAGGAGTGCCTTATAAGGAACAAAACTCATACAGGTTGTCATAGAATTCACTTGGAAATAAGTAGCCTTAGACCTTATACTCTCACTGATTATGGTACACCAGATTACAGATTTAGATACTGGGACATTCTCAGGAAGCAGAAGTAATGCTTTAAGGAACTCCTACACCTGAGAGTCATGCCCTCCTGTACAGAGCCTGTGCCAAGGTAGCTGATCAGACTGAATAATTTTTCCTTTTCTGTTGATTAGATTACTTTGGTGGTTAAACAGTTCCTCAAAAGTAAAGACTGTAAGAGCAGATGAGATCCATGTGAAAGTGGTGCTAGACATTGTTGAAGTGTCATGTTTAACACACCTTTTCATTGTAACATGGAAGTCTGGCAAATGAGGGTAGTAGTCCTGGTTTAAAAAGGTGAAACAGGATGGCATGTTCCATATATGGAGGAATCATGTTCTTCAGCCTCCCTCTGAAAACCAATGCAAGGGTGGTAGAAAGAAGTCTTCATCCAGTAGTTCAGCCTCTGATTCTGGAGTAGCAGTGCAGATTCTGCCCTGGATTTAGAATAATGAATCAACTCACTACCTTTTTTAGCCCCCCAACCCCAGAAACTGTTGCAGAAAAGAGGAAAATCCCAGGTTGCAAAAAGCTCCCTTACCAGCCTCAGTAAGAAGCTGGGATCCCTCATAAAATCCTCCAAAGCTAGTTATGAAAATAAAATTGCCAAAGATTCCAAAGACAACCACAAGGCATTCTATAACTATATCAAGAATCTAAATGGTAATGCTCAGATCTGCTCTGAGCTACAACAGAAAATGGCATTAAATATACTGATCCCAAGGATATTGCCAATATTCTGGCAGATCAATTAAGTGCCAACTTCACCCCCCTCTCAAACCCTAAACGGCCCATCTTAATACCAGAAGATTGCCAAATTCTGGTAATAACAGCCACACAGGTAAAAAACGCACTCTCTAAAGCTAAGAATACAGCATCCATGGGACCAGATGGTATCCCGGGCTGGGTCTACCTAAAAACACAGAACGCTGACAACGCCAACAACGAGATAAGCGACAACAGAAGATTGACAATGGAGATGACCGACGATTGAAAATCCCGACGCTGAGAACACCGACATGTTAAGGTAAGTGTGTGATAGTGACGGATGTCAGGGTCAGGTTGCAGGTAAAGTAAGTTTGCGATAGTGACAGACTTTAAGGTTAGGGGCGGGTTAAGTGAGTTAGGGTTAGGGTGCAGGTAAGGTAAGTGTGCGATAGTGACAGACTTTAGGGTTAGGGGAGGGTTAAGTGAGTTAGGGTTACAGTGCGGGTTAGGTGAGTATGTGATAGTTACGGACCTTGGGGTTAGGGTTTGGGTTACGGTTAGTGCATAGATAGTTGTGTATGTTGTAAGGTTTTTGGTGTGCTTGTGTTGTGTGTGTGTTTTATGGAAAAGGTATTTGTTTTGTTTTGTTGATTGTCGGGATTGTGGTTTGTCGGGCATGTGAAGTTTCGTGTTTTTGAACTTTCGGTTTTGTGGTGTTGGTTATCTCATTGGTGTTTTTGCGTGTCTGTGTTTTCAGGTAGACGCCCCCGGGCTGTGTATTACATGAACTGCAAAATGAATTGGCACCTCACCTAAGTATCATGTTTAATCATAGCCTCACCTCAGGCTTCGTGCCCACTGAGTGGAGCACAGCTACATTTATCCCACTCCACAAGGGGGGATCCACCTTGGATCCCGTGAACTTCCGCTCCATCAGTCTGACGAGCCTGATCTGCAAGGCCATGGAACGTATTATCATGGAACATATAAACAAAGACATTGGCAACCTTTAAACACTGGACCTCACGCAGTTTGGGTTCGTGAAGGGCTGATCTTGTCTCCTGAACCTGATTGACTTCTTTGAATCAGTCTCCAGAGCCATGGACGAGGGTAAGGCAGTCCACACAGCCTATCTGGACCTCACCAAGGCCTTTGACACCATCCCCCACTCTGGAATCATAGATAGACTTACTAAGCTAGGCATTAATCCCTACGTCACTCGATGGGTTGCCAACTGGCTTACTGACAGTACCCACACTGTAAAAGTAGCCGACTCCAAATCTAGCTCCAGACAAGTGACAAGTGGAGTACCTCAGGGTTCAGTCCTGGGACCGCTCTTGTTTGGCATCTACTTCTCTGAAGTGCAGGACAATACTAAGGGACTCTGGCTAACATAGTTCGCAGATGACTGCAAACTGGGAGCCATTACTGAATCCCCAAATGATGTGGATACTCTACAAAAGGGCCTTACAGAAACAGATGCTTGATGCCAGAGCCATGGGCTCAAGCTCAATGTCAAGAAATGTGTAGTTATCCCCTTTGGGAAAAAACATGTACCCGTGAATTACCACATAGGTGGCAGTACACAAAACACCGAAAGTGTGATAAGAGACTTAGGAACACAGGTGGACAGTGGTCTCAACTTTGATAACCACATCGCCACAACAATCAGGAAATCCTTCTATGTGGCACAACTCATCACTAAGGGCTTTTCATCCAGGAAAAAGGAGGTCATTGTCCCACTGTACACATCCCTCATTAGACCCATTATAGAATACAATGCCCCATTTGGTATGTACCTCTCAAGACATCTGCCACAACTGGAAAGGCCGCAGAAATACCTCACTAACAGAATCACAGGCCTAAAGCAGATGCCCTATGCTGACCACCTTAAAAAACTCCAGCTATACTCTGTCGCATATCATCTACTGAGAGGTGATCTCTGCTTAACGTACAAGGCCATGTCAGACCCAGAAATGTTGGACATGCTGCTCTTAAAGAAATCCCAGTCCCTCAGAGCCACACGCTCCAGGGATCTAAACCTTGTCATCACAATAAACAAAACATGCTGGAGGGATAGGTTCTTGACCCAGCGACTCCCCAGACTCTGGAATAGACTGCCCATACATGTCAAGCAGAGCGCCTCTTTGGCCTTCTTCAAAAGGAACCTTGATGATTGGATGGGAGAAATCAAATTCACCCCTGGGATCACGTCAGTCACCCTGCTAGACAGGGGTCCAGGGAAGTAAATAGTCTGGGAAGAAATAGGCAGGGAATTGTTAAGGCTAGGGTTGTATAGGCCCTAGGGCCGATAGCCTAGCACCAACCTATGAACCTCTCTCCCTCTCACTTCCACAGGGCTCCTGCCCAGTGACTTCACTATGAGAATCCATTTGGCCCATTAGTTCCAAGTGGATGGGAAAGGGTGATTTCTAGCTAGCCAGGAGCCCTGCCACCCATTTATTTTTGCTAGGAAGCCATGGGTTATTAGTTTTCCTAATAGTGAGAGTCTGGTGGTAGGGAGTTGGCCAGTGGCAGCATGTCCTGTGGAGTACCCTGCCCTTCCATCCCATAGGTTGCATGCAAGCTTATAATAGCTGCCAGATCTTCATTCCTGTGGGTCACAGGACTAGGTGATCAAAAATTTGACCATGCACAGATGCTGGAGGGGTTGTGGGAATTTGCCAAGTACTGTCCACATATGTTTTGTGTACCTGGAGTAGGCGTATAATTACATGGCCTGGAATGTCTTCTGGGAGGTACTATAATAGTATGGTGTGCCGGAGCCATTGCATTGTGCTATCTGGTGTTTGTACTTGATACCAGAGTTGTATCAGCATTAAGTTAAATATGTTTAGGTTTGTCATAGGACTTGCAAAAGGATGTGCCTTGTCTCTCCTCCTTATTTTGAATTTGATGGACAGTGTTTTGAGGAGTTGCCTAGTCTAGAGAATAGCCTGTATAGGGCATGAATGTCACATCTTTGCAGGATGCAGATGATGTCCTCTTGGTTTAAACTGACTGTTATCTCCTGCATGCACTACAGCAGATTGAGTATCATGTCATACAAACTAGACACCATGGTTGTCTTCTGAAAGAGAGTTGATTGTTTTTTGTATTTTAAGGGGGGTAGCAACCTCATGTGGAAGAGTTTAAATATCTTGGGTCTTATTCTTGAGTGAAAATAGAAGGTGTTGGAAGATTGACCAGCAAATGGATGCAGTGGTGTTAGTACTGTAAACATATATTGGACTGTGGTGGTAAAGCTGAAATTAGGATGTTCTTCGTCTTTCACTGTTGCAGTCATCCCGTTTGAGTTATCTGCTTGCAGTAGCCTTCAGTCGGCCTGATTATCAAAGTCTTGGGTCCTGCGTAGGTTGCTGTCTCATCTTCAGTGACATTAGGTAGTCAGGGGTATAAAGCATGCAGCCTACGCCATTACATCAGTCTTTCTTGCCCTGCGATGCCCGAAGCAGAAGCAGTTCGCAAGTGCCGGTCGGCCGACTCCTGAAATTTTCGTTTTCGAGATTCGGAACCGAAGTCTTCAACTAAAGCGAAGTACCCCATTGGGGAAACTTTTTCTTGCTCTAAACCGATGTCTGTAAAGTCAGTAATTTATTTCTTGTGGAAAGCAAATACCTCATAAAGATTTTCATTCGTACTGTATTCCTTGCCTAGGCCCTGACCACGACATACCTCACTGTCGGTTTTGTGCCTTATTTAAACCATGAACTATTCGTCATCGGTACATTTTTGCTTCTAAATATTTTGGTACTCGGTTCAATTATCTAGATATGTCTTCAGTAAGCTACCCAAATACCGACATTCTGAAAAAACGCAAATATAAAGACAGAGACAGGCCGCCTAGGTCCAAAGCTGCCGACGACGCTTCTCCTAAGCTAGTCACCAGTTCGCCGGTACTCGGTGAGGTGCTTTTGCAGCCCCTGATACCTGCTACTTCAGATTCGCAGGCCTCTACTGAGACCCATTCGGAGTCCGGTATGCCACAAAATGCTTCAACTGTGGAACTTGCGGATGTCTCTACCTTGGATGGGTCCGGATCTGCTGTGCAGGCACCGGCTTCTGAGGGTGTATTTAGACCTACTGACTTGCATATTAAACTAACGCCATTTTCGTATTCTAGGTCTAAAACTCGAACCATGCCTAAGAAACCAACGCCCAGACCGCATGGTCAAGCCTCTATGCCTAAAAAACAAATGATAAGAATGGCTGAAGACCTTATTACTTTAATCAGGGGAAGCCAACCTTCCCCATCTAAGAGACCTAGGACTGAATTTGCTTATGATACTTCTGACCAGGATTCTGAAATTTCTGTCTCCTCTGGTGACCAGGATTTACCCTTATGTACCTATGAGGATTCTAATGCAGAGGACTCTATTCCCTCTGCTTTTCCCCCAAAGGATTTTTCTTTTGGTGAAACCTTGCATACTCTTAGGGAGCATTTTCACTGGGAAAGCCAGGAGTACTCTGATTCTAAAAAGAGGCTTGGAGATTTCTTACTCCTGCCCCAACACAGGCCTTTAGCTATCCCTCCTGTGCTGGACATTGTTGATAATGCCTTTTCGGAAGTTAGCTTGGCCCCTGAATCTCTACCTCATGCTCCCAGAAAACCTGATAGATATTGCAGGTTTCCCGATTCTCATAAGTTCCTTTTTAAAAATCCTACTGTGGATCCTGAGACCATTTCACAAGGACCCAAGGTCATTAAGGCTACTACTGCCAAAAATCCTACCCCCTCTGATAGAAATTCCAGGGCCCTGGATAGATGGGGTAAGAAGATATACACCTCTGCAACCTTGGCCATCAGGGCCTTAAATTGACAGTTTCATATGTTAAAGTATCAGCAGCATATTATTGGATTGCTTAAACAGAAAATGATGTTGATTCCTGATTGTGCTGAAAATAAGGATTTACAGGATTTAATGCATTCTGCTGAATAGGTTGGAAAACATACTTTGCAGGGTGGTTTTGATTCACTAGAGGCATCTTGCAGGGCTGCTGTCACTGGGTCTGTACTTAGAAGGCATGCTTGGCTTAAAGGGCAATCTTTGCCAGATCATGTTAAAACTAAATTGCTGGATGCTCTCTTACATCAGGACCGCCTGTTTGGCGACAAAGCAGAAGTTCTTAAAAAGATGGAGGAAAAAGCTAAATCTATGCAAACTGTTAAAGATTTCTTACAAGTGCAGCCTCCTAGATTTAGTAGGCATTGGCCCTCAAAAAATTGGTCCTTTCCTGCCTCTTCCAGGCTTTCTCAGTTCAAACCCAGAACCAGCAGAACACCCAGGCTTCAGTCCCAGGGTACGCACAGGACTAAGCAGTGGGGGGCTCCCCCTTCCAAATCAGGGAGTAGTAAGACTCCCCTCTATGGTAAGCTGTCTCAGTGACTTAACTTTAAAACTTCCAAGCACTTCTCAACTGACTGCTCCTTTAGGGGGAAAGATTGCTCTGCAAGCAAAAAACTGAGAACTCATTACCCAGGACAAATGGGTTTTAACCATAGTTTCCCAAGGATACAGATTTCACTTTCACACGTTACCAACCCCAAACGGTCAGCCTGATCTACCCCCAAACCAATGGGCAGAGGCTCAAAAGCAAGTACTCTCTCTCTTAATATTAAAGGCTATTCAGACTGTACCAGAAGAGGAAAAGGGACAAGGTTTCTACTCAAGACTTTTCCTGGTACCCAGAAAAGACAACTCATGGCATCCTATCCTGGACCTTTCTATCCTAAACACCTTTTTGGAGATTCCAAAATTCAAGATGTTAACTCTTCACCAGTTGCTTCCCATGATAGGCAAACATGCCTGGTTGGCAACACTGGATTTAAAGGAAGCCTACCTGCACATCCCAATCAGGGAATCTTGCAGAAAATACCTATGATTCAAAGAAGACTGCATGCACTATCAGTTCTCTGCACTACCCTTTGACTTATCTACTGCTCCCAGGGTATTCACAAAGTGCCTAGCTCCAGTCATTGCATTTTTCAGGAAAAGAAATATTCAAATATACCCATACCTGGATGATTTTCTAATTCAGGCAGAAAGCCAGGACATACTTCTGAATCATCTGGCATTTGTACAAAAGGTGTTAACTTGTCTGGGGTACACCATAAACGAAAATAAATAACAGCTAGAACCCTGTCAACAAATTATATTCCTGGGAGCAAGCTTGAACACAGCTTCCCAGATGGCTTTCCTCACGCCAGAGAAACAAATTCATTTGACAACTTACTTCAAACTAGTGGCCACAATCCACTGCTATCTGCAAGGCAAATACTGCAAGCCTTGTGGTTCATGGCCTCGTACATTCTACTAATTACGTATGCAAGACTGCATGTGAGGAAACTACAATGGTATCTAAAAAGCCTATGGTGTCAACATTTTCAGGATCTAGAAACAATGATTCCTATCATACCTTGCCTATAGTTAGAATTCCTTTGGTGGGCAGAGGCCTGCCACCAAAACAAGGGACTACCATTCACTCTACACCCTGCTGCCCAAACCCTAACAACAGATGCATCAGACTATGCATGGGGGGCTCACCTGGCAGGGAACTGCATTCAGGGCAAATGGAACCCAAGTCAAATGCACCTGCATATCAATCAAAAAGAAATGTTAGCTATATAGAATGCTCTGACAGCCTTCAAGGGCCAAATTCTTCCAGGGCAATTAATGATAAAGACGGACAACACCACTGTTATGTGGTACATAAACAAGCAGGGGGTACCCATTCTTACCCCCTCTGTAGACTAGCCATGGCTCTGTGGAACACAGCCTTGAGATACCAAGTTCATCTACAGGCTCAATTCCTGCCAGGAAAACTAAATACACTGGTAGATGAACTAAGCAGAAATCTCATGGACCTACACAAGTGGAGACTGGAACCGAAGATTTTCAACATGTTGATCAACAAGTGGGGGATCCCAGATATAGACCTGTTTGCCTCCCCCCAGAACTACCAATTGGACAAATTCTGCACAAGGACTTCCCACACACAAGCTTGGAAAGTGGATGCTCTGTCCTTCAGCTGGAAAAAGCTATCAGTTTATGCTTTTCTTCCTCTGCCTCTCTTCTCCAAAGTGCTACTAAAGATCAAACAGGACAAACCAAGGATGATACTGATTGCACCAGACTGGCCACGCCAACACTGGTACCCTCGCTTGCGCAGTATGTCACAGCTGGTCCCATGGCACCTACCTCAGACCCCTTCCCTGCTGTCTCAGCAGGAGCGCCAGATTCTGCACCCCCAGCTTAAAACCCTAAACCTGGCAGCCTGGCTGATTACCTAATCTCTCCATTACCATCCCTCAGTAAACAAGTGTTGGATGTTATTTTGGAGGCAAGGAGGCCTAGTACTAGAAAATCTTATGCTGAAAAATGGAAAAGATTCTGTGCCTGGAACCAAACTCAAGGGATGGCCACAGCAGCGCCCAATTTACCTCAGATTCTTCAATACTTAATTGAGATGCTTCACAAGGGCCTTTCCTTTTCCTCCATCAAAATTCATGCCTCAGCCATTTCAGCTCATTACAACACAGAACCACCCCTCTTTTTTCACCCACTGCTCAAGCAGTTCCTCAGAGGGGCCAAAAACTTAAGACCACCCAAGAGAGCCCCAACTCCCGCCTGGGACCTTAATTTTGTATTGGAAAAACTCACTCTTCTTCCTTTTGAGCCAGCTGCAACTGCAGAGTTAAAATTCCTTTCTTGGAAAACCGCTTTCCTTTTAGCTATCACTTCAGCAAGAAGGGTATCTGAATTACAGGCCCTTGTGATAGTGGAGCCTTTTATCATATTTCATGCGGACAGGGTGTCCCTCAGGACCAATCCCTCTTTCATGCCCAAAGTGGTATCCATTGTGGCTCTTAATCAGTCCATTCATTTGCCAACCTTCTTTTCTAATCCACAGAACAAAGGGGAACGTATACTGCACTCCTTAGACGTGCGCAGACAACTTAGATTTTACTTGGACAGGACTAAACCTATAAGGAAATCTGAACAACTGCTGGTGGCATTTGCTGCCGGGGCAGAGGGGAACGTTATTTCAAAGCAAACCATTTCTAAATGGATAGGCCATTGCATTCATTTCTGCTATAAGCACCATGGAAAACCTATCCCTCAGGGGATTAGACCCCATTCAACCTGTGCTGCATCTACATCTACAGCCCTTCTCATAGGTGTCCCTACCAGAGACATCCTAGAAGCTGCTACCTGGAGTTCTGTACATACTTTCACCAAGCATTACCATTTGCCAATTTTCTTTAAATCCAGAGCTGGCTTTACCACTGCAGTCTTGCACGGCTTTATAGCTGGTCCTAATGCTATCTAAATTCCTCCTCCCGTCCTTAGCTTTGGGAATCTACCGAAAGGTGATGACTGCAACAGTGAAACACGAAGAATATATTACACTTGTGTACACTTACCATAAGTGTTGATGTTCAAGTGTATTCACTGTTGCAGTCCTGGTTACCCTCCCTCCAGCCCCCTGACTTCTTTTGGCTATACCTCTACTATCCTTTACTATGCTTAAAAGCTTTTTGGTGTATTTGCTTTTTTGTTGGAGGTATAACCTTGTATATATATTTAATTGCTTCCCATTAAGGGGGGCATCTGACATCTGGGACAAGAAAAACTGATATAATGGCGTCGGCTGCATGCTTTATACCCCTGACTACCTGACGTCACGGAAGATGAGACAGCAACTGACACAGGATCCAAGACTTTGATAATTAGGCCAACTGAGGGCTACTTCAAGCAGGTAACCCAAATGTGATGACTGCAACAGTGAATACACTCGAACATCTACATTTATGGTAAGTGTACACAACTGTACTTTCTTTTGCAAGGTAGCTGAGCTCACCCTTAAGGAGAGAGTGAAGAGCTTTGCAGTCTGGGAAGATATCAGTATGTGGCCACTACACGTCTAGGTTGATAAGAATTATTTGAGTTGCTTGGACACCTGCACTGCCCACTGGGAGGAGGTTCCAGGACAGGTCAAGGACATGTGAAAGGGTTTCTGTCTTATAGCCTGTCATTGTTTCACAGTCTCCTTTGTCTTTTTTTTCCCTACTTAGTCTAACCATCCCTTTCTAATATCCCTTATACTGTGTACTTTATTGTTATTATTATTATTGTATTATTATTATTATTATTATTATTAATGTTATTGATTCTTGCTATTTTCAAATAACATGTTGCTTATATTCATAATACTTCTTGCTAGCTTGCCTGTCTGCTGTCATTTACATTTGTTCAGGCTGGGAATAAAACAGGTCCATATGGATCAGTGCTCTACCCTTTTTACCAGACTGAATGATTGAATGAATAAAATAAAATAAATAAATCAATAAATAGGGAGGTTTAATTTACTCTGCCTAACTTGCTACTGCCATGAGCCTTAATAGGGCTGATGGTTTAGAAAAATGATCTGAGGTCCTTTTTGAGACAGATGACCACTACTCATTGCAGTTCATAGTTTACACCATCATAAGCAACAGTAATGAGAGTTAAGCGGCCCTGACTTTGATGAAATGAAGCATACACGAGCAGTGCAGAAAAAAGGGAAGGACAAATATTGGAAAGAATCAGAGTTGACAATACAGAGGCAGCAAAGTGGTGTATATAACAAATACTTAAATGAGAATGAACAGAACCCAGTTTGTTTCCCAGAACTGTGAATAAAGAAGGTTAGCAAAAGTGAAGTACCATTTTGTAGTTTCAATAAATCACAAAAAATACAGGAGGCAGAAAAATGACTTAATCCTAAAGTGGAAGATTTGTCAGAATTGTAGAGGCTTAAGCTGACAAAAGGTGGTCAGCCCTACTAAGTACATGGAGTAAATCTATATCTAGGAGAAAAGAAAAAAGACAAAATAAAAGTAGGCTGAAGAGGAGAAAGTGGTCAGAGGGAGTAGAAAAGGGTAGGAATAAAAGTGCAGAAAATGTGTGCTTTTTTCAGTATTCAAAAGGAGAAGGCAGAATATGTCTAAAAAACATGTCGCTCATTCTGGATGAGCATGTATGCTTTAAGTTCTTGTGATGACAGGGCTGCTGAGATGAGTATTGGCTCCTTCACAGAATAAGTAATTACTGATTCTTAAGGTGGAAGGAACAGTGTAGCAACATGGCTTTCTGTCGTGAATTTTAAATACCTACGTAGTGGGACCACTGAATACTGCTCTTACTAAATCATGGTAAAGTGGTAAAAACATGCAGTGCAAGGGCCTGGAGTTGAAAGCTAGGATAGCACCTCATGCAGGCATTATATTCTTTAATATGTAGTAAATGAAACTTCTTCAGTTTTCCAGTTGCAGACCCTGTTGTGCTTTGTCACTATATATATAAATCATTGCCACTCTTCCGTTATGTACATCTGTCTGCCTATCTGTCCCTTTCTCTCTACTTTTCTATTTTTTTTTTCGTTCTACCCTGCTTTATCCTATGACATCTCAACTCAGTGCCCCATGTCCATCACCAGGTTTACAAGCCTTCTTCAAAACTCCCAGACATTATCCATATGGGCTGGGGCCAGTGTGCAGCCTAATGGCATCCTGGAGGGTATGGCCATCTCACCGTCTGGTAGGGGATTTTTCATTTACGCCCTACCTCATTTCCACCATCCCCTGCAGTCACTTTCTTGCATGCAGAGAGCAGGCGTGCAATGTGAACATGCTGACGTATCACCTCACTATAAGCCCTCTTTCTTCACATTCCCCCTGCCTCCACCAAGGATTGTGTGGGGAACACCCTCTTGGCCGCCCTCCTCCGGCATAGTGAGTCCCATCCCTTTTGTGTCACTTCATCAGTCACCTGAGCTGTTAAGTGAACCTGAGTTGCCTGGGCATCTGGGCTGTAGTCAGAGCTTTACCCCTCTACACCACCAAGAGAGGCAGCTTTTCTTCTTTTGCATAACTGATGTCTCCAGTCTGCTGCTACTCTCTCCTTTCTCCCTGTAAATGTCCAGCATAAGTAACACTCCTGCCTGCAAATTTCTGCACTTCATAGTACACTTCACTGGCAATAAACACTTCCATTCGTCTCTTATGTACTCTTCTGTAACAAGGGCTAGCCCATTCTTATCTCCCGAAAAGTCCATCATTATATTCTGAGTTATATCACTGATTTTACTTAGTTTTTCACCATTGTCTGAGCCTCTGTGTCTCACACACACACACACACACACACACACACACACACACACACACACACACACACACACACACACACACACACAATGCCTAAGTGTAGCTTTTCTTGAGGTTGTAAAATTATCTCTTTTGGTACTTTTATGAGTAATTTAAAGTCTAAATGCACCGTAAAGAAAAGCTTCATTCCAGTGCATATGAAAACATAGAAATATGAGAGCAGGAGGTTACTATGGAGACTGTTAATATCATATAGGTCCAGTAAAATTTGATCAGGGTATGATCACTAATTTTAGAGAAGAGGCCTTAAGACTGTAAATTTTATTGGGATGTTTTATGATCACAGAATTGGCAAATCCTGTAAGACAATCTGACTGAAACACTCTTAATTAAAGGAATGCTATACGAGTCATCTTCCTTAGCAGCAGTACTTTAAACCCCACACTCTTTTAAAAGAAATAAAACAAGAATACAGAGGAACGACGTATTCCAAATACTTAAAGTGTGCAAGCAGGGAAAAGGCTGCTCATTTTGCACTGCATAATGGCAGCCCAGTCACTCAGGCACATTTCTAGCACTCGCTCACAGGAGTAATTTTACGTATGGCGCAGAAACATACTCATTATTTTTAGTACTAGCAGCAGACTATGCAGGCAAGGATAAACTAACAGGTAGCACATTTGTTGAATTTGCAAGCTCACATTTGTCTGGGTAATATTCAACCTCAGAGTCGGAATGAAAGACCTTTGCCTAAAACATGATGGTGATTATTCAAATCAAAGTCACTCAGGTTCAAAATTTCAGTCAGAGTTCATTTTTTTCTTTTTGTACCTTCCTTCCCCCCTGTTCTGTTTCTTCCCTCCTGTCTACCATTTTGGTGCTCTGTTGCTTCCTGATGGGTACAATAAAAAAAGAGCTGGGGATAGAATAGGTGATGGTCGTGCCTGGTATGTGTCGCTGGTAGAAAAAAGGAATTGTTAAGGGACAATTTATCATATTGAGCAGACTCACAAGGAATGATGCCACCTTTCTAAAGGAATCTGTAACTTTGAGATTGTTCTTCTTAGCATGAGGATATGACTCCGATTGGCTGTCAAAAATCCAACATGAAATTTCACTGCTTAGGTTAGAAAGAGCCAAGCCCATTTTACAGAAAGTTGCAAAAAAACAGCTTTTGGTGGACGTTTACACACACCCTCCAAAACAAAACTCAGACTCTGCCTTTAGAAGAGCATTCCCTTTACCAATCACGGTTGACATGAACATAATAAAAGAAATCCTGAAAGACAATTGGAAAATCATTCTAGGTAATAGTGACTTGGCAAAAACTTCAGTAGAACATCCTATGTGCACATATAAAAGATCGCACAACATTAAGTACTTTTTGGAAAGACGTTCATGTCCCAAAAACACTGGAAGTTTCACCCCAGGCACCTTCAAATGTCGGAGATGCAAGCAATGCAAGTTCATAAGTAACACAACCTGCAGTTATATCATAGCCCTTGACTTATCCTTTTGGTGCCTTGGAAGATTTGACTGGAATTCATTTGGAGTGGTTTATATTGCACAATTTGAAACATGCCCATGCTTCTATGTAAGAAAAACTTTCATAAAATTTGCCTGTAGAATTTACGACCATAATCTAGCAATCAAAATTAAAGATCAAAAAAGTGCATTAGCAAAACATTCATTGATTTGTTCTTGTTTTAAGAAATTCACTTTTAGTATACTGGAAGCTGTCAGTTTGGAGGACTTTTCAGGGAATTATAAGGTACAGCTTGAGTGCCAAGAAGCTTGCTGGCCGATCAGGTTGAGAGCTGACAAATACCCTGGACTCATTGATCATTTTAATATTAAATGTTTCTTGTCAGCACAAACGTTTTAAATAGTATCTAGTCTGCCTTAAATCTGATACAAAGTATTTTGGTTCAAGCAATTTTTAACCTACTGTTACCTAAGGACAGGCGTTGATTGGTTGTTTGCATACCACAGGGACTGTTTTGGCGACATTTTTAAACAGTATGATTGAGTTGTTTTTAGATTTTGATGAAGTACTTGTGTGGATTATTAAAAAAGAATGAAAGCGATAAATAGAATTTGACTGCATCTGTGTCTTCTCTGAAGAGCTGGTACTTGTAGAATTGTTGTTTTAGATTCTTAATTGTCATTACTTTCTATGTTTCTGTGAGGAGCATCACTCCATAAGAAAGGATAGGAATGGCAGCCATACAGTATCAATTCTCAAGACAGAACACATATCATCTGTGAGATGTGTGGTAAATGATAGGTAATTTGAGCCTGGTAATCTGTATAGTCTTCACCGTTACAAGAATAACAGTGTGTTATGTGCTATGGACTGCCATGCCAAGTGGTTTGGTAGTGAAATTAAAAAAAATACTTTGCACAGCTTTTTTAAATCCTACTTTGGAAGTAGGAAATGGGGAGTCAGATACTGTCTTTCAGTTTGGGAGACACAGCGGCTGTTGACTTCAACAGGATAACCCAAAGCTGGAAGAGGGTGATAATGCCATTTTGTGAAAAACAGACATTAAATTCAGGAAGATAAAAAACACAACTTGGTGCAGCAAGTAATACCCAAATAAGATAGTGACCCAAATGCTATCTTAATCTATCCATTGTTCTATGCTATACTTAAACATCTTTAGGCTGTAGCTCCTACAGTCAATGAATCACACCAGACTGACCATAATAAGGGAGAAGGGCCACATGTTGGCCAGGCCAGCTGAAGGGTAGGCTTGTGTGTAGTGATGATAATCTTCGAAGGCATTTCCTTGGAACTCTAGGTAAAGTGTTGTGTCTAATATCATTGCATTGGTTGTGAATATACACCTCATTATTTGGGTAATTTTTGTTTGCATTACTTTCTGTTTTATTATTTTTTGACCAGATAAACCTTCTAAGCACAATTGTCTTTTTTTTTAGCACAGTGTGGGAGAACTGCCTAGTTATATCATTTGCTCAGAGTCACGTAACAGGCAAGTTAAAATTAAGGGAATCAAATCCATGACTAGAAGCTTATGTACAGGTTATGCACTTAATTCTCTGACGTAAACCGACAGATCTTATTTCTAAGCAGGGAAAGCACCCCCTCCGAACTCTACTGACAAAATTTTGTTTAGGAAGTAATGTTAATGCCTACTAATATACTATTGTAGTGAGCTAGTATATAAGTAGTATTCCTAAAACACATTTACAGAAGTTTGCTTTATATCCCAAGAAGTACTAAAGGGACGTTGTCGTAGTTCCAGCATTCTGGAAAAAAAAAGTAGAGCACCTACAAATAGTTTATTTTTCTGATAGTATAGATGTGGCTTACTTTGTACAGATTTTATTTAGCATCTTTCAAAGAAATGCAGTATGTCCACATATTTGGTTGATAACTGGCTCCTCCCCTGCAGTTAGACATTTAATTCTGATAACAACTCAGCGATTTGGATATGACATATGCTGTCTTCTGCCTGAAAGTCATCGTCTAAGAAGGTGGTAACTTTGCCTTTCTTGCTCATGGGAGGTTGTATTTCCTTGTGCATTAAGCCAGATCTGGTTACTGTGATTGCCCTGTTCCGACACAATACTTGGCTGGAATAAATCATATTATCATGCTGTACTCCTGCTTCCTCAGGAAAGCTTTTAAGATGCTAATGATTCAGGTTGCTCACCCTTGTAAAGCTGTCAGTGTTAATGACCTTTTCTATGAGCTTTTTAATTTTAAGGGTTTTGGCACATAGGTTCATAGGTACATACTAGGCTAGTTGTCCTTGCAGGCTATTTTAATCCTAGCTAGTTTCCCTTTCAAAGGGGAGACCCAAACCCTGTGTGTGTCTGTGTGGTAAATATCTTAAACATTATGCCAAACCTCCTTAATAACATAGGTTTGTTTGATGAATTCTTGAGGCACTGACTTGGTCATTAAATTCACAAATCAATTTTTCTTGGTCATGGAAAGGTACCATTACTTGTGATACCACAAAGCTTCTTTTTCTTAACACCCACATCTGTTTCTTAGAAGTATCCTATCTGGTGGCATTGCCCTTCACTGCATAACACCCAGCAGCTCTTCTGCTGCAAGAAAAGATTTGTAAGCCCCCAACTTGGTTTGGATATAAGCAGTGCCGCCAATGTCGGTGCCTTCAATGAGTGACAAAGTGATAAAACTGACTATTTTCAGAACTTTTGCAGAGATCAGCTTTGATGTTCAATGAAGGTCCTCCAATTTTTGTAGTGGTTTGATGTGCAAGGCTCGGTTTTCAGCCACTGTTTTTCTCCCTTGCAGCTCTTGTTTACATATCTATAAATACTTTAGGACCATTTTTGACAAAATTCACATCTGAAAATGCCTTCCTTGTTGTAGTAATTCATTTCATTATTAAAGAGCTAAGTTTGGTTGCTTATTCAGAACTTTAACTGAATTGTCCCTGAACTTCCATGAATTGATTTTGCAGCAGGACAGTGTCAACCTGCTCACTCTGGAATAAGCATGCTAGTGGAGACTGCTCACTGCCATCCATACTCAACCTACTTATCCAACACCCAGACTGTTGTTCAAACTGGGTCTTCTGGGGTATAGTGAGGATGAAAAATGTTTTGTTGTACAACTGGCTCCTTTTACATCACCTGGCATCCATGATTTTCACCAGTTGCATTCACCCACCTGAGGGCTCCAGTGCTGCAACAGACAGAAAAGTCAGTGGCTAGAATGACAGCACACATCTTCATGGACTTTCTTTAGATCTCAAAAATTTGTCACTGTTTTTTAGATTGATGTACCATCGAAGTTATCTAGTAGGGTTATAGATAATTACTAGACTAATGGCTTTCGATCCCTTACAAGCCTAGCAAATCTAAACAGATTTTGCCCAATATGTATAGCCCGTAGGGGCAAGAGGATGGCATGGATTTGTGCCTATGCCTTTGAATATTCATACAGATTGCACCTGTCCATAAAGGACAAAAGCACTACCCCAGGTGTGAGTTTGTGTTTCCCCAACCATTGATCCAAATTAGGTTTGAAGAGGGCCAGAGAAGGGCTCTGCTTAATGTGAATAGGAAGCCTGTTCCAAAGAAGGTGTAGTCTCTGAGACAAGTATCTGCCTCTCTGGCATATTTTACTTGTGTCACTAAATTTAGATCTTTAGATTGGGTGACCCTCATGCTGTTTGACTTGCAGATGTGTAGCAGCTCCGTCAGGGCTGGATTTGTGAGTGCCTTGTAGGTCAGGCATAGGCCACCTCTTAGTAGTTGGTAAGAGACAGAGTAAAGGGATAGGGATTTTAGTCTATCTGCATATAACATGTTGTTTACACTCTTTATTTTGTTTGTGAGGAACTTCTGAGGTCACTCCAGCTTTTGTAAGTGCCTAGTCAAGTGCATGACAAATGGCACATTGCACTATAATTGACTGTAATTTCCTTCGATATGAATGCCACATAGAAGGGCTTCCTCACCACTGTGGACACATGGCAGTCAAAGTGCAGGCTACTATCTATCTGTGTACTTAGATCCCTCACCTCCACGTCTACTCTTAGAGGTGTACTATTGATGTTGTAATTTGCAAGGGTATTTGACTTACGGTAATGCATTTTTTCATATTTAGTTTTAGGCCATGCTTCTGGTACCATTCATTTGTCTGATGTAGACCTTCCTGAAGGATATCTGCATCATTGGGGGATTCATTGATTGCCCCAGGCTTGCAGTCGTCAGCAAACTTTATCATCCAGAGACCTTCCACATGAATTGACTTCAGAAAAGTATATTCAGAACAGGAGTCATCCCAGACCAAGGCCTGTGGCACACCACTAGTAACTGGCTTCTTGCTGGATCTGCATCCACCCACATTAACCTCATGTGTCCTGTCTGTGAGCCAATTGGCTATCCATCTGGTGAGGTAGGGATGTATGCCTAGTTTTGTGGGTTTATTTATAATACCGGAATGGGGAATTGTGTCAAATGCTTTGGGCAGGATGAAGTAGGCGGTATGTACTGTTTCACCCTCATCCATGGCCTTAGTGGCTTTCTCAAAGAAATCCAGCAGATTTAGTAGGCATGACCTGTCCTTGACAAAGCCGAATTGGGTTGGGTCCAGTACTTGGAGGATTTATATGTCATTATTTATCAGGTCTATGATTATTTTTTCCATGGCCTTGCATATAAAACTAGTTAAACTTATGGGTCTGTAATTTCCCAGGTCAATAGATGCCCCCCCCCCCTTATGCAGAGGGATGACTGTTGCTGTCCTCCACTCTGTCGGGACAAAGCCCGTCTGGAGGCTGTAATTAAATAGAGATCCTAATGGGCTTGATTTAAGTCGTTTAAGAGCCAACCTGGTATATTGTCAGGTCCCATTCTTTCTTGCTAAGGGAAGATATATCCCCCATTGGTATTGAAGGTATCCTTAAGCCTATCCATTTTTTTCTGTTTTCTTCCTGGAGGCAGAATCCAGGGGAAAAGAGAGATCTTCATATATTAGACATATATAGCTAGTCCACAATTCACCTGAATAGTTTGCACATACTCAGGAGTACAGACCAATTATTTACCTTCCCTTTTCCAGGTAGAAAAGTGGTAGGTAAACAAAGTCTTTTCAAGTGGAAAGTTTGTGTTTTGCCATCGGGTGATAAACCTGTCTTTTGTAAAATGATGTTGTCAGTGACCACTGCACTACAGTCATGGTTGCTTCGATAGCTTTCTTAAAAAATACCCCCCACTATGAGCTTTTTTATTGCAATTGCAATGTTTCTGCATAATACCTTTACCAAGAATTGCTTAGACCAGGATTCCAGTAGTTGGGTCTCCTGTAGACATTTGCGACCTTCAATGCTTGGCCTTTGTGCAGCATTAATCTCCCAGAGAGGTCTGACATTCTAGCAACTTTAGATTCTTCCCAACATTTGACCACTGCAGAAGGCCTCCAGAGTCAATTATGACAGATATGCAGTCCCATACCAATTAATTTAACATCAAATCCCTCATTGGTGGGTCCAAAAAGTTGGTTTTATCTTCTCTACCAGTCAGCATTTGTCATATTTTTTTCAGAAATTCCCATACATAGGTGTTGTCTGTATACCCATAATGATATACACTGTGATTCATGATAATGCATCTTGTGATATTATGCACTGGCTTCAAATTGGTCTTGTCCTGCATACTCTTAATTTTTTCTTACTGCTTGTTCAATTCTGATATTGAGCTTTACTGTCACCAGTTAAAACTGCTACATTCTCATGCCTTTTTTTTTTCCCTCTCTGGCAGTAATTCTGAATTCAGTAAGGCTATTTGAAAAAGGCTCCTGATGACACCTGAGGTTCCTTTCTAAAGTTAGTGTTGGGGCCGTTATACATGTGATTGTGACTTGAGGATTTTCTATGGCCTAGGCATCCCACATGCAGATTCTGTCCCCAGCCTTCCAGAAATCTTAGGGATGGAAAACTTCCACATCAAGGAGAGGGCTTGAAGGTTTTCCACACCTTCATTTTTGTGGAGGACTTGAGACCTGGCAAAAGTGTAGCGCTGGCTTCT